>NC_029787.2:37687491-37695386 GCF_000816755.2 Arachis ipaensis | reverse complement strand
CATTCTCTTATTACTTTTCTATGCTTTTATTTTGTGCCTTCCAAGTGTTTGATAAAATGCTTGGTTGGATTTTAAATTAGATTTTTGTATTCTTAGTTTAGATTGAGTAATTTGGAGACTCTTGAATTGTCAAAGTCTCTTGTGGGTTGGTGATTGAAAGTTGCTAGTTGGCTTGAGCTTCACTAACTCTAGTCTTTGATTAGGACTTGTGAACTCAAGTTAATTTGCTCACTTGACTTTCCTTCAATTGTTAGAGGCTAACTAAGTGAGAGCAATTTGAAATTACTATCACAATTGACAATGATAATGAGGATAGGAATTCCGAGTCTCAACCCTTGCTAGGAATTTTCTTAGTTGTTAGCTATTTTCTTGTTATTTACATTCCTTGCTTATCAAACTCAAAACCCAAAAAGATACAATCTCATAACCAATAATAAACATACTTCCCTGCAATTCCTTGAGAGACGACCCAATGTTTAAATACTTCGGCTAATTTTATTAGGGTTTGCTTAAGTGACAAATAATTTAAACATTGATTGAGGTTTAATTGTCGGTTTAGAACTATACTTGTAACGTGATAATTTTTGTGAAAATCTTTACCGACATTGTTCCTCCGTCAAGTACATGAGGTGATTCCTTAAGAACTGTACAAGGTAGCTGAGAAGCCTCACACCAATACAAGGTTATCATTCCCACATCTCAACTATCATCTATGCAATTCAGATAGAATTGTTATAAGTGGAGATGTCTCCATTGGGGAGGACAAGCCCATCACCAAGAAGAGGATGAAGCAAACTAGAGAGCATGCACAAGAGCATGTGCAGCCACCTCAGTATGAGATCCCTGAGATGCCTCAAGGGATGTATTTTCCTCCTCAAAGCTATTGGAATCAATGACAAACTTCTCTTGGAGAACTAAGCACTAACATGGAGCAATTGAGGGTGGAGCATCAAGAGCACTCCATCACCCTCAATGAAATAAGAGAAGATCAAAGAGCCATAAGGGAAGAACAAAGGGCTATGAGGGAAGAACAACAAAGGCAAAGGTGTGATATTGAAGAGATCAAGTATCACATTAGATCCTCAAGGAGGAGAACTAGCCGCCACCATTAAAGGTGGATTCGTTCTCTTTTACTTCCTTTCCTTTTATCATTTGTCTATTTTCTATTATGTTATGTTGTCTGTTCTCTTGTTCTTGTTGTATGATCATTTGCATTGATGTCTTAAAGTTGTAAAATGTTCCATATATCTCTCACCTTGCTTAAAAGAAAAAATTTTATTTGAAAAGAATTAAGAGATACATGAATTTCAAGTTTAAAATAAGAATAGTTTAATTATGTTGATGTGGTGGCATTGCTTTTGTTTTCTGAATGTATGAATAAACAGTGCATATTTAAAATTGAAATTTTAGAATGTTGGCTCTTGAAAGAATAAGAAAAAAGGAAAAGTATTATTGGTAATCTGAAAAATCTAAATAAATTGATTCTTGAAGCAAGAAAAAGCAGCAAAAATAAAAAGAAAAAGCTTGCATGTGAAAAAAAAAGTAGCGAAAATAAATAAATAGAAAAAAAATAGAAAAAGCCAATAGCTCTTTAAACCAAAAGGCAAGAGCAAAAAGCCAATAACCCTTTAAACCAAAAGGCAAGGGTAAAAGGATCCAAGGTTTTGAGTATCAGTGGATAGGAGGGCCTAAAGGAATAAAATCCTGGCCTAAGCGGCTCAACCAAGCTGTCCCTAACCATGTGCTTGTGGCGTGAAGGTGTCAAGTGAAAAGCTTGAGACTAAGCGGTTAAAGTCGTGGTCCAAAGCAAAAAGAGTGTGCTTAAGAACTCTGGACACCTCTATCTGAGGATTCTAGCAAAGCTGAATCACAATCCGAAAGGGTTCACCCAGTTAAAGTGTCTGTGGTATTATTGTATCCGGTGGTAATACTGGAAAATAAGGTGCTTAGGGTCACGGCCAAGACTCTAAAAGAAGTGTTCAAGAATTAAAAAGAACAGAACTAGGAGAGTCAATAATATCATCTGGATTCTAAGTTCCTAAAGATGCCCACCATTCTAAGTTTCAATGGATAGTGAGATGCCAAAACTATTCAGAAGCAAAAAGCTACTAAGCCCCGCTCATCTGATTGTAACTGAGCTTCATTGAAAACTTAGAAATTTATTGTATCTTAATTTTCTTTTTATCCTACTATGTTTTTAGTTGCTTGGGGATAAGCAACAGTTTAAGTTTGGTGTTGTGATGAGCGGATATTTTATACGCTTTTTGCCATCATTTTCATATAGTTTTTAGTGTGTTTTGTTTAGTTTTTATTAAGTTTTTATAGATTTTAGTATTAAATACACATTTTTGGATTCTACTATAATTTTTTTTGTTTTTGTACAATTTCAGGTAATTTCTGGCTGAAATTGAGGAGCTAGAGCAAAAGTCTATTTCAGAGATAGAGAAAGCACTGCAGATGCTATCCGGATCTGACTTCCTTGCACTCGGAAGAGTTTTTCTGAAGATACAGAAGTCCAAATGGAGCGTTCTCAATGGCTATGGAAATCTGACTTCCATAGCTTTCCAGCAATCTATAATAGTTTATACTTTGCTTCAGATTAGAAGGTCCAAAACTGGCGTCCAACGCCACCTTCCTGCGTTCTTCTAGGCGTCCAGCGCCCAAAGAGCAGAGCCCATTGTCCAAATGCCCAAAGAGGACCCCCTAGCCAGCGTTCAATGCCCTAGGAACCTCCTAGCACGTGGATCTCATCAAAGCTCATCCCAAACACTCACCAAGTGGGCCCGAGAAGTGAATTTTAGCACTAGATAGACTGTTTTACCCTTACTAGTCATCTGTTTAGTATTTAAGACTTATTTTACATATCTCTAAAGGGAGAAGCCTATCATTTACCATTATTTCAAGTTTTACATTGTATTTTTCTTTTAGTATGAGTTTCTAAACCTCCTAGGATGAGGGGAGGAGCCCTGTGAGTCCTATGAATTAATAAAAGTATTACTGTTTTTTCTTCGATCTGTATTTGATTAATTCTAAGATGTATATTCGTTCTTCATCAATATGAATACGTTGAACTGGCATAAGGTTATCACATTCTACATGGGTTCAGGGTGCGTCTTTCATCGGACAATGATGAACCACCAGCTTGATTATACATCTCTCAGACGGCTAATCCATGACTTCGTTGGAGACTTCTCGAGACACCAGTTCAGCCGATTTACGGGGAGATTAAAGTCTCTGTGGTAGAGACTAGAACCAAAGGTGCAGCATTCCTCCGATCCGGAAGATTCGACCTTGTCTGTAGCGCTTTGAGTAGGATCATTAAGGAGAATGGACTGTATGAGCTTCACCCTCAAGCAGAGATGGATCCGCACTAACACTGGGATTCAGATCCGGAGGAGTATTAGCGGCTGCTCAAACCAGTGTCAATCACATACAGCCTGCCATTGAAGAGATCACTCACAAGCAAAGAAGACAGTAATGCCAGAGTTAATTCAGAAAGACAAAGTAACTCCAATCCTCAACTATATTCCTATTACTGATTCCAATAATTCTAATACAATTCCTTATCCAACAACCTTCTGATTTCGCCTGACTAAGACCTGCAAGATAACCATAGCTTGCTTCAAACCAACAATCCTCGTGGGGTCGACTCTGACTCGCTCAGGTATTACTTGGACGACCTAATGGACTTGCTGGTACAGCTGTACGGAGTGTGGGAATTCGTGCACCATGGACTTATGCATTCCCCATATAAATAATTAATATAAAACTAACTAGTTAGGTGGCACCTTGTATGAGTATACGTCTCATTGTTATGATTTCTTTTAATTCATGTATAGGAATAAATTTTATTATCATATTTTTAGTTAGAGAATTAATAAAATCTATTTAGTTGATATTTTATTATAGTATCTATTTACTTTGTGTATGTTTGATTGTAGGTCATAGAATGTACAGATATTACTAAGTTGGAATGTCATGACACGAATATTGTTGATGAGGTTTGGACTCTAGTTTGTTGTTGTTTTTCGTTAACCGCATGTTTAAATTGACCATTAATCGTCGTGTTCATCGAATGATGTCTATTTGGTACTAATTCGCAGTTACCGGATCATAGTTGCCTTGCTCAAGACGAAATACTAAGAGTTGGGATGCGGTTTGAGCATTTGAAGCTGGCCCAGAATTTTTATGCGAGCTAGGCAAAGAAAGTTGGCTTCATATGTAAGATACGGGCCACAAATTTTGACAAGATGACAAAGCAACCGATCAACCAGTCTATTAATTTCAATTGGGAGGGTTTCCGCGAGTCTCATGTCAAAGCACCCACACGGAAGAACACGATTGCATAATAAAAGGAACCAAAACAAGTCATAATAAAAATTACTTAATAGCCACTAGAAATTAGTAAAAATAAAAATTTCTTCATAAATGATTTAGATCATTTCACAACCCTAAATTTTTAACATTCATCTAGTATAATTGTCCCTTCGCATGTATTAAAAATATCACACATTTAAAAAATATTATTTCTATTTAAATATGTATAATTTTTAAAATTTTAAAATGTGTCTTTAAAACATTCATGATCCAGAATAATATAGTCATAAATATATTGCCATCAACAATTATGCTACCGTAGTATTTACACCCAAATTAATTCATATCTAGTTAAGCCAGCGCAAAAAGCCTTCTCCTTTTGGTTAGATGGTTTCTTACAAAATTGAACATTCCTAATGCATAGAATTTTGAAGTCAATCACATGAACCTAATATAGATAAAGAAAAGAATTTTAAAATATCAATCACCAAACTCCAACAAATTTCATACTATTCACTCTAATCCAAGCATCCATGCACCATGTGATATTACTAACTGTGTTGTAATTTAAAAAAAATGGAAATGAACGGCAGAACAATAACAGTCGTGCACAATACGATCAAACAGGCAAAGAACCAAAAATCAGGTCTAACAAGGTGATGCACGGAAAACTTGTCTCATAACAAATCTCCCTTCGACAAGTGTACCGAATTTGTCGTCAAGTAAAAACTCACAATAGAGTGAGGTCGAATCCCACAGGGATTGATTGATCAAGCAACTTTAATTAGAGGAATGTTCTAGTTGAGCGAATCCAAAATTTGAGTTGAGAATTGCAGAAAATAAAATGGCGGGAAGGTAAATGACAGAAAAAGTAAAATGATAGAATTAAAGAACTGAAAATAAATGACTGAAAGTAAATTGCTGAATTGTAAATGGGAATGGGGTATTGCTCATAAATGTAAATGGCAGAAATTAAAGAGAATGGGTAAGATCAGAAATGGGGAGTTCATTGGGCTCAGGAGATGTTGCATTCTCTGGATCAATTTCATTTTCATCTCTTCCTCAATCAATGCACTCATTGATCTCCTTGGAGCTCTGGAAAATGAAAACAAAGATGGAGAATACATGATGAAACTAGAATTGCAGAGAAAGTAAATACAGAGAGTAATTCTATGCCCAGAGGCTCCCTATAATTTCCAACTCCCAATTTAATTCAAAGCTCCTCCTATATATACTAATCTTCTGTTCTTCTAGTTGGTTCTTCAAGTCTTGGGTATGGGCCTTTGGATCTTGAGTTTGAAGCAGTTCTCTTCTTCATTGGGCTTGGCTTTACTTGCAGAGAGAAAGTTTGAAGTGGGCAGAGACTTTAGCTCAGGACGTTAGTGGTGTTAACGTACAGTGAAAATATGGGTTCGAGAACGTTAGTGACAATCACCTTTTTCACTAACGTTCCTTACCAAAGTAAGAGCCACGTTAACTTCAACGTTAGTGGCACAAACGTTGCCACTAACGTTGCCTCTTTTTCCTTCGCACACGTTATTGGGACTTGCCTTTCCCAATAACGTTGAGAAGTCT
The DNA here is from genome assembly GCF_000816755.2 of Arachis ipaensis. Classification (NCBI taxonomy): domain Eukaryota; kingdom Viridiplantae; phylum Streptophyta; class Magnoliopsida; order Fabales; family Fabaceae; genus Arachis; species Arachis ipaensis. Next base: position 37,689,494 of record NC_029787.2, on the reverse strand, counting down.
CCCCCTTCCCTACGTTAGAGTCCACGTTAACTTAGTTAACGTGGCTCTTTTAACGTAGGCTTGCCAACCTTCGAGAACGTTAGTGACACTTACCATTGTCACTAACGTTCCAATGTGCCCCTATTTCTCACGTTAGAGTCCACGTTAACTAGGTTAACGTGGCTTCTAGCGTGGCCATGCTAGCCATCTCCAACGTTAGTGACAAAGTTGAGTGTCACTAACGTTGGCTCATCATTCCCTTATCTACGTTAGCTTCCACGTTAACTAAGTTAACGTGGGAGTTAACGTGGCTCATAGTGGCTTGTGTGGGCTTATTCCAACGTTAGCGACAATGTTGGGTGTCACTAACGTTGGCGATCACCTCCCTTCTTCACGTTAACTAGGTTAACGTGGGAATTAACGTGGCTTATTGGGGCTTGTGTGGGTTCCTTCCAACGTTAGTGACAATGTTTGGTGTCACTAACGTTGTCGACCACCTTGTTTCTTCAGGTTAGCTTCCACGTTAACTAGGTTAACGTGGGAGTTAACGTGGCTTTTTGTGACTTGGCCAACGTTAGTGATAAAGTTGAATGTCACTAACGTTGGCTTCTCCTTTACTTCTTAACGTTAGAGGCCACGTTAACTAAGTTAACGTGGCCACTTATGAGCTTGGTCCAACGTTAGTAATAATGTTAAGTGTCACTAACGTTGGCTCCATTTCCTTTCTTCCACGTTAGAGTTCACGTTAACTTAGTTAACGTGACTCTTAACGTGGGCAATGATGGCTTCGAGAGCGTTATTGGCAATTACTTTTCTCATTAACTTTGCAAGTTACTCCCATTCCACGTTAGTGTTAACGTTAGTGTAACTAACGTACCCACTAGGTTCATTCCTTTACTGGCTTTCAGACCTTTATCATGTCCTAGAATACTCACTGTGATTGCATCCCATGAGACTTTTATTCATTGGTCCTTTTGTTGTCATTTCAGGGCTTATTTTTGTTCTTAAGCTAAGTGCTCTGTAAGGGGGCAACTCTTTAAAATAAGCTTTTAGCCAACACTCCCGAACCAGTTGGTTCAAGATGCTAAGTGTTGAAGCACCCCTAAGGACTTACTTGCTCAAGTCTCTCCCCCATACATACACACCACAGGCATATAGTTTATTTATTTTCTTTTCTTGAGACCTTGGTGTTCAGCACCTCTTTGGGTTACTAAATGCTCTGTAGTGAGGGTTACCCTTGATAGTGGACTTTCAGTTGATAATCCCGAGTTAGTTAACCCAATTTACCAAGTGATAAGGCACCCCTAAGAGCTTATTCATCCAAGTAAATCCCTCACACAGGAGCACCACAGACACATGCCTCAAGATTAAAACCATTGGTGCCTAGCCTTATTGCTTACTCTTTTTCTTTTATTTTCCAACCTTTATTATTCTTTCCTTTTTTCTTATTAGGATCTTCTTATTTAGCTAGTCTCATGGGGTGTATTCAAAGCATATGATTCAGGACAGATAGTTGTCTTCCCACCTTATGGTTGGACCAACTTAGCTAACTTATGACTGGTGCACGAAATTGTGATGTCCAGGCTCAAACAATCCCTGGCAACGTGAGCAACTTGGTACGCGTCATCGTGATTACACTTTAATTATGTAAAATTCATGGCTCTTTCTTTCCTTGGCAATGGCGCCAAGAACATGGTGCCAATACCATGGTTCACAACTTCGATACAACAAACCAGCAAGTGCACTAGGTCGTCCAAGTAATACCTTACGTGAGTAAGGGTCGAATCCCACGGAGATTGTTGGTATGAAGCAAGCTATGGTCACCTTGCAAATCTCAGTTAGGCAGATATAAATTGATAATGGTGTATTCCAATAATAATTAATAGAATAGGGATAGAAATACTTATGTAATTCATTAGTAGGAATTTCAGATAAGCGAATGGAGATGCTTTTCGTTCCTCTGAACCTCTGCTTTCCTGCTATCTTCATCCAATCAGTCTTACTCCTTTCCATGGCTGGCTTTA
>NC_029787.2:37685595-37686350 GCF_000816755.2 Arachis ipaensis | reverse complement strand
TCCTCTCAGTGAATAATATGCTCACGCACCCTGTCACGGCACGGCTATTCATCTGTCGGTTCTCGATCATGCTGGAATAGGATTCACCCTCCTTTTGCGTCTGTCACTAACGCCCAGCACTCGCGAGTTTGAAGCTCGTCACAGTCATTCAATCATTGAATCCTACTCGGAATACCACAGACAAGGTTTAGAATTTCCGGATTCTCTTGAATGTCGCCATCATTCTAGCTTACGCCACGAAGATTCTGGTTAGGAGATCTAAGAGATATTCATTCTAGCTTCTTGCATGTAGAACGGAAGTGGTTGTCAGGCACGTGTTCATGGGGGAGAATGGTGATGAGCGTCACACATAATCATCACCTTCATCACGTTCTTGGGTGCGAATGGATATCTTAGAAGCGAAATAAAATGAGTTGAATAGAAAACAGTAGTACTTTGCATTAATCTTTGAGGAACAGCAAAGCTCCACACCTTAATCTTATGGAGTGTAGAAACTCTACCGTTAAAATTACATAAGTGAAAGGTCCAGGCATCAAAATACAATCCAGGATGCCTAATACACTAGTAAAAGGTCCTATTTATAATAAACTAGCTACTAGGGTTTACATGAGTAAGTAATTAATGCATAAATCCACTTTCAGGGCCCACTTGGTGTGTGTTTGGGCTGAGCTTTAAGTGTTGCACGTGCAGAGGCCATTTGTGGAGTTGAACGCCAGGTTTTGTGCCAGTTTGGGCGTTCAACTCTGGTTTTGGCT
>NC_029787.2:37671911-37685344 GCF_000816755.2 Arachis ipaensis | reverse complement strand
GGCATTGAACGCCAGAACCATGCTTGTTCTGGGCGTTCAGTGCCAGGATGCTGCCCATTCTGGGCGTTCAGTGCCAGAACCATGCTCTGTTCTGGCGTTTGAACGCCAGACAGATGCTCCTCCAGGGTGTGATTTTTCTTCTGCTATTTTTGATTCCATTTTTGAATTTTTTTTGTTTATTTTATGACTCCACATGATCATGAACCTATAAAGACATATAACTAAGAAAAATATAGTTAGATAAATAAAAGTTGGGTTGCCTCCCAACAAGCGCTTCTTTAATGTCAATAAGGGGGAGACAAAGAATGTAATATAATGGAAGAAACACAACTGTGAGGATGGCAGAGATGTGAGATGAGATGTCAGGATATGAATGAATAATTAGAATAAGATGGGAGAGAGAGAATTTTCGAAAATAATTTTTGAAAAAGAGTTAGTGATTTTCGAAAATGGTTTTTGAAAAATGTTAGTATTTTTCGAAAATTAAGATTTAAAAATTAAAATAATTAATAAATTAAAAAGAAATTTTGAAAAAGGGGGAAGATATTTTCGAAAATGAGAGAGAGAGACTTAGTTAGGTAGTTTTGAAAAAGTTAAGAAACAAACAAAAAGTTAGTTAGTTAGTTGGAACAAATTTTGAAAAGATAAGAAGTTAGGAAGTTAGAAAAGATATTTTGAAATCGAATTTTTGAAAAAGATAAGAAGATATTTTTGAAAAGATATGATTGAAATTAGTTTTGAAAAAGATTTGATTTTTAAAATCACAATTAATGACTTGATTCATAAGAAATCACAAGATATGATTCTAGAACTCAAAGTTTGAATCTTTCTTAACAAGCAAGTAACAAACTTCAAATTTTTGAATCAAAACATTAATTGATTGTTATTTTCGAAAATTTGGTATAAAAATAAGAAAAAGATTTTTGAAAAATATTTTTGGAATTTTCGAAAATAACTAAGAATTTTGAAAAAGATTTGATTTTTGAAAAAGATTTTGAAAAAGATAAGATTTTCAAATTGAAAATTTGATTTGACTCATAAGAAACAACTTGATTTTAAAAAATTTTGAAAAAGTCAACTCAAATTTTCGAATTTGATGAGAGAAAAAGGAAAATATATTTTTTGATTTTTGAAATTTTTATGAAAAACATGAAAATTATGCAATGCATGAGATTTTTAGATCAAAATAATGAATGCATGCAAGAATGCTATGAATGTCAAGATGAACACCAAGAACACTTTGAATGTCAAGATGAACATCATAGACACAATTTTGAAAAATTTTTAATGCAAAGAAAACATGCAAGACACCAAACTTAGAAATCTTTCATGTTTAGACTCTAAGAAACAAAAAATGCACATGTAAAACAAGAAAAGATACAAAACATGAAAACATCAAGATCAAACAAGAAGACTTACCAAGAACAACTTGAAGATCATGAAGAACACTATGAATGCATGATATTTTCGAAAAATGTAAGATGCATATGCAAGTGACACCAAACTTATGATATGACTCAAGACTCAAACAAGAAATACAAAAATATTTTTTATTTTTATGATTTTCTAATTTTTTTTGGATTTTTTCAAAAATTATATGAAAAAGAAAAATAAGGATTCCAAAATTTTTAATATGTATTCCAGGAATCTTGCATTCTTAGTCTAAAGCTTCAGTCCAGGAATTAGACATGGCTCACTAGCCAGCCAAGCTTTCAATGAAAGCTCCGGTCCAAAATACTAGACATTGCCAATGGCCAGCCAAGCTTCAGCATGTAATTCAGATATGACATGCCTGACATACTCATTCCCAAAGGAATAGACATGGCTTTACAGCCAGCCAAGCTTCAACATGCTTTATGAAACACTAGAATTCATTCTTAAAAATTTTGAATAAAAAATTTTTTTTGAAAACATTTTTATTTATTATTTTTTTTCGAAAACAGATGAGAAAATTTTAGAAATATTTTTGAAAAATTTTTGAAAATAAAATAAAAAGAAAATTACCTAATCTGAGCAACAGGATGAACCGTCAGTTGTCCAAACTCGAACAATCCCCGGCAACGGCGCCAAAAATTTGGTGCACGAAATTGTGATGTCCAGGCTCAAACAATCCCTGGCAACGTGAGCAACTTGGTACGCGTAATCGTGATTACACTATAATTATGTAAAATTCATGGCTCTTTCTTTCCCTGGCAATGGCGCCAAGAACATGGTGCCAATACCATGGTTCACAACTTCGATACAACTAACCAGCAAGTGCACTGGGTCGTCCAAGTAATAACTTACGCCACGAAGATTCTGGTTAGGAGATCTAAGAGATATTCATTCTAGCTTCTTGCATGTAGAACGGAAGTGGTTGTCAGGCACGTGTTCATGGGGGAGAATGGTGATGAGCGTCACACATAATCATCACCTTCATCATGTTCTTGGGTGCGAATGGATATCTTAGAAGCAAAATAAGATGAGTTGAATAGAAAACAGTAGTACTTTGCATTAATCTTTGAGGAACAGCAGAGTTCCACACCTTAATCTTATGGAGTGTAGAAACTCTACCGTTAAAGTTACATAAGTGAAAGGTCCAGGTATGGCCGAGATGGCCAGCCCCCAAAACGTGATCACAGGATCAAAATATAATCCAGGATGCCTAATACACTAGTAAAAGGTCCTATTTATAATAAACTAGCTACTAGGGTTTACATGAGTAAGTAATTAATGCATAAATCCACTTCCGGGGCCCACTTGGTGTGTGTTTGGGCTGAGCTTTAAGTGTTGCACGTGCAGAGGCCATTTGTGGAGTTGAACGCCAGGTTTTGATCCATTTCTGGCGTTCAACTCTGGTTTTGGATCCTTTTCTGGCGCTGGACGCCAGATTTGGGCAGAGAGCTGGCGTTGAACGCCAGTTTGCGTCGTCTATTCTTGGCCAAAGTATAGACTATTATATATTTCTGGAAAGCCCTGGATGTCTACTTTCCAACGCAATTGGAATCGCGCCATTTGGAGATATGTAACTCCAGAAAATCCACTTTGAGTGCAGGGAGGTCAGAATCCAACAGCATCAGCAGTCCTTCTTCAACCTCTGAATCTGATTTCTGCTCAAGTCCCTCAATTTCAGCCAGAAAATACCTAAAATCACAGAAAAATACACAAACTCATAGTAAAGTCCAGAAATGTGAATTTAACATAAAAACTAATGAAAACATCCCTAAAAGTAACTAGATCCTACTAAAAACAATGCCAAAAAGCGTATAAATTATCCGCTCATCAATGACTATACCATAAACTCATGAACTTACTCCATAGTATGAACTCCTCTCTGGTCTTTAAAAACACTCATTCTCTTTTCATTTGATTCAAAGAGACAAACATACAAGTATGCTAAGTAAGGATGCAGTGACATAAAGACTAGTGAACATAGACCTCTTCAACACAAAAACTTAAAAGACAGAATTTAAAAAGGTTCAAACTATTATGGAAGCATGTTCTATTTCATACAAGATCTTCCTTATTCAAAGCATAGAAAAAGATGGACCAAAGAAGGAACTCCACCACCTTTTACTCATGTGGTTGCCCATGCTCTCCTCCTTGCTTGTAGTTGGACTGAAGATTTAGTATTTGCTCTTGTCCTTCCATATGTCTCATCCCCAAATCTTCAATGGCTTTTAGAAGGTGATTCATATTCAAGTCGGCTGGGTAAGGATGCTCTTCTTGTTGATATTCTTCCTGATGAGACTCCTCTTGGTGAGCTCCTTCTTTTGCTTTTAGTTTCCCTATTTGTGGCCTTCTTTGTTGCTGAACAGGTGTAGTATAGACCATACGCTGGATTGTTATTAGCCTCCCAGGGTTCACCCAGTCTGGATTGCTATCCTCAAAGACCACCTTGGCCTTTTTGCATAATCTGAAAATGGTGCTGGGGTACCAAAGTCTGGCACCTGATTCAAGCTTCTCAGCTGAATCTTGAATTCCTTCAGCTATAAGTTCATGCACATTGATTTCTCCACCTTGTACTAGGCAATGTACCATAGTTGCTCGATTAATATTGACCTCTGAATTATTTGCAGCCGGGAGGATAGACCTCATCACGAGTTCAAACCACCCATTGGCTTCCGGGCTAAGGTCTCCCCTTTTGATGAATCGGGGTCTCCCATCTCCATACATCTCCCAGTCAGCTGCTATAACACAGATGTCAGTCACGATCTCAGTGAGCTCATCATTGTCTTGGCTTTTACTTATCCTTGCATGATAACTGGGCTCATCAAAATGTGGTGATTTCAGGTGAAGAGCTCTTGTTATAGCATTTGGGCTGAAGTCCACCTCCTTTCCTCTTACATAACTTTTGAAGGTTGGAGCCCTGGTTTTATCTTCTCTCACCACATTTGCGTAGAACTCTTTGATGAAGTTTCCATTGATCTTCCCCTCTGGATTAGTGAGCCTTTGCCACCCTCTTTTTTCAATTTTCTCCCGAATCTGTGGGCATTCGTCTTCATTGAATTGGAAGGTTAACTCGAGCAATATCTTTTTGAGCTTGATCCGCTCAAATTCTCGTTCATGGAAGGCAGTTTTGAATCTCTTCTCATCGAAAGGAATGCTCTCCATTGGTTCCTTCCTTTTTTTGCCTATTGGAGCTTGATGATGCCATGAATTTGAGTTGCTGTGTAAGGGAATTTGAAGGTAAGGATGGATGAAGAATTTGGTTGGTTAGGATGAGGTGTGATGAAGAGGTTTTGGACATCGAAAGTGTGGAGTGTGGAGAGTGGGAATTTGAGTGTGAGGGATAAGTATGCACTAGGACTCACTTATATAGGGAGATTGTGAGTGAAAGGAGGGTGTGAATTGATGGAATGGTTGCTTGATGGACGGTTGGGGTTGTGCATGGAGAAAGGACAAGGATCATCATTTTGTGAGGGTTATTGGTTCGGTCTTCAAGAGTCTCCTTTCTTCAATGTTGCATGGCAACATTTTCCAATGCATTCCTTCTTGAGACAAGTGTGTAGTCCCTCTTCATGAAATGGCCGAGCCTTTCTCATTTAATTGTCCAATCAATCTCCTTCAATGCTCCTCTCCTTTTCCCTATAAAGATCAAATAAGAAAAGTAAGAATTAATATCATAAAAAATCAATTTAAATTTTACGGCTAGAATAATAAAGAGAAGAAAAGATTTTGTTTATTCATGAACTCCAACTAACTAACTAACTGTGTATCCTTATATGCACATTGGTGGCACCATGGGGTGACACCAAACTTAGTTTGTAGCACTGTGATGAAAAGTTCTGTTCAAAGCTCCAAGACCAGCATGCTCTCAGTTGCATTCATGCTTTCTTGGCATGCTTTGAACACCAAACTTATTCTTCACTATATACTGCATATTAAGGATTTCACCAAGTTTTTGTCAAGTTTGGGTTGGAATTTATGAATATTGACTTATTCACTAGTAAAAGCTCATAAAACATGGGTTGCCTCCCATGAAGCGCTTCTTTAGCATCACTAGCTTAACGTTTCTCCTTCATCAGGGAGGTTGATAATGCTTCAAGTCATCCCCTCTTGCCTTGGACTTATATCCATTGGTTGTATCAATGATCTCTACATGTTCCAAGGAGAGAACTCTGTTGATAGTGAAGACCTTAGGTAACTGAGATGGTACAGTTGGGAGATTAGGGGGGATATCTGGGAAGTAAGCTGAGATCACTTTATCCCCTGGAGAGAAGCCTTCCGTAGGGATCTTCTTGTTCCTCCACCCCCTTGGTACCTTCTTCCTTGTCCCTTTTGATGTTGCCTTGCTCTTGGTGACTTCTTCTTCTAAGGGAATTTTGTTGTTGTCTTCACATGTCTCTGGTGGTTTAGGTTCCTCCAGCTTTTCCTTGAGTTGTGACAACTGCTTATTTCCTTGTTCATCAACCAAGGGTTTTCCCAGATGGGCTGGTTGTGCTTCAATGCTTGCTTCCTCTGTCAGCATCTCATTATGATCTTTGCTTGGTTCTTTGTTCTCTTGGTCTGCTTCTTGTGAGAGTTTGAAGACATTAAAGCTGAGTCATTCATCATGGATCCTCAATATTAGCTCCCCTTGCTCCATATCTATGAGTGCTCTAGCTGTAGCTAGGAATGGTCTTCCCAATATGATTGGGTGAGTGTGACTTTCTTCCATGTCCAGGATGACAAAGTCTGTTGGGAGGAAGTATTTCCCAACCTTTAACAATACATTTTCCACCACCCCTATTACTTGTTTTTGAGTTTTGTCAGCCAGCCTAATGACTACATCTGTGGGTATTATCTCATTGATCTGCAGCCTCTTAACCAGGAATAAGGGCATTAAGTTGATGCTTGCTCCCAAATCGTAGAGTGGTTTATCAAACATTGTTTCTCCTATGGCACAGGGGACATGAAAACTCCCTGGATCTTTTCTTTTTGTAGGCAACTGCGGTTGAATGAGGGCACTGCACTCCTTGTTCATCACTATAGTTTGGCCTCCCTTGAGTGAGCTTTTCCTGGGAAGCAGCTCCTTCATATACTTAATGTATGCAGGCATTTGTTGAATAGTCTTGATGAATGGTATGTTGACATGCAGAGATGCAAACAAATCTAGAAATCTTAAGTATATTCTCTTCTCCACAGCACCATTGAGCAGTTGGGGAAAAGGTGCATAGAGTCCCAGCAGCTCCTGTTGTGAGATTTCTAGTTCTTGATGATCTTTTTCATTCTTCTCTACTGAGGTATCTTCAGGTTGTTCTGACAGCTTGCTTGGCTTGTCCTCAGTCTCCTTATCACTTATAGTGACCATCTTGTAATCTTCCCATCTTACTTTCTTTGTTTCACCTCTCGGATTCTTCTCTGTGTCACTTGAAAATCCATATGTGGGTTTGGAAATTTGCTCAGAGAGATACTCCACTTGAGATTCCAACCTCTTGATTGTGTCTCCCTGGTTCTTGAAACTGGCTCGCACTTCCTCCTTGAACACCTTGTTGTCTTGAATCTCTTTGCCTATGCCTTCAAGTAGATTCTCAATCCTTGAGAGTCTGTCATCAAGTGATTGTAGATCAGGATTAGAGGTGGAAGGATGAGGTAAGTTATTTTGGTTTTGATGTGGATGTAGAGAGGTGTTGTTATGGGGTGTTGATATGGTCTAGATGTGAAATGTTGGTGGCTTGCATTGTTGGGATTTGGGTGTCTTTGATCAAGGCTTGGGTCTTGTTGATTTTCTCACCCAAAGTTTGGGTGATTCCTCCATCCAGGGTTGTAGGTCTTGGAGTATGGGTCATGATTTTGCCTAGGTGAATTCCCAATGTAGTTGGCTTGCTCCTGACTACCCTCTGCTTCTTCATTCACTCCTTCTTGGGTTGTTGATGAAGTGGCAATTGCTGCTACTTGGTTCCTCTCCATCTTCTTGGTGAGGTCAGCCAGCTGCTGGGTAATGAGCTTGTTTTGGGCCAGCAGAGCATCTACATTGTTTAGCTCCATTACTCCTCTTGTGTTCCCTCTTTCGGAAGCATAGTAGTCATTCTCTGCTACAGTTTCAATGACATCTATGGCCTCCTCAATGGTCTTCTTCTTGTTCAAAGATCCTCCGGATGAATGGTCTACGGCCTTCTTTGACTCATAAGAGAGCCCTTCATAGAAAATGTGCAGTTGCACCCATTCATTGAACATATTTGGTGGGAACCTCCTTGTTAGGTCTTTAAACCTCTCCCATGCTTCATATAGAGTCTCACCATCTTGTTGCCTGAAAGTTTGGACCTCAGCTCTCAGCCTATTGATTCGTTGAGGGGGGTAAAATCTTGCTAAGAATTTGTTCACCACATCTTCCCAAGTTGTCAAGCTCTCCTTTGGGAAAGACTCCAGCCACTTGGCTGCCTTATCCTTGAGTGAGAATGGAAATAAGAGCAGTCTATAGGCGTCAGGATGAACACCATTAGACTTCACTGTGTCACATATTCTCAGGAAGGTGGTTAGATGTTGATTTGGGTCTTCTTGGACACTTCCTCCGAACGAACAGTTGTTCTGAATAAGGGTGATGAGCTGTGGTTTTAGTTCAAAATTGTTGGCATGGATGGTTGGCTTTTGAATTCGACTTCCACAGTTTCCTGGGTTTAGATTGATGTAAGAGCCTAAAACTCTTCTATCCTCCCCAGCATGATTTGCTCGTCCTCCTCCGCCATGGTTGTGAGCTTCTTCTTCACGATGGTTTTCCATGTTTTCTTCCATGTTTGGTTCAAAGTATTCCTCAAAGTGTTCATCCTCTTCTTCAGCACCAACTACACATTTTTCTCTTGCCTCCCTCCTTAGTCTAAGGAAGGTTCTCTCAGGTTCAGAATCAAAGGAAGTTGAAGCCCCGCTTCTTCTCCCTGTCATACAACCAACAAGTACAAGCAAAGAGAATAGGTGCAGAAAGTATATCTATCAGAATTACTGTTAGTGTGAGTGATGCAATATATCAAACAGTTAGTGGGTTAGTGAAATGAATGGTAAATAACAAAGAAAAAGTAGGGGAAAGGGAAGAAATTAACTAAAACAGAAAGTAAATGACTCAAACAGAAAATTAAATCAAACAAAAATAAAATGCTCAATCTAGTTATCCTCCAATTTAATTATTGTTGATGCACAATCAATCCCCGGCAACGGCGCCATAAACTTGATGCACGGAAAACTTGTCTCATAACAAATCTCCCTTCGGCAAGTGTACCGAATTTGTCGTCAAGTAAAAACTCATAATAGAGTGAGGTCGAATCTCACAGGGATTGATTGATCAAGCAACTTTAATTAGAGGAATGTTCTAGTTGAGCGAATCCAAAATTTGAGTTGAGAATTGCAGAAAATAAAATGGCGGGAAGGTAAATGACAGAAAAAGTAAAATGCTAGAATTAAAGAACTGAAAATAAATGACTGAAAGTAAATTGCTGAATTGTAAACGGGAATGGGGTATTGCTCATAAATGTAAATGGCAGAAATTAAAGAGAATGGGTAAGATCAGAAATGGGGAGTTCATTGGGCTCAGGAGATGTTGCATTCTCCGGATCAATTTCATTTTCATCTCTTCCTCAATCAATGCACTCATTGATCTCCTTAGCAATCTTAAGTGATCGAATCACAATTTCTTGTAATTCAATCTCTCAAATCTTGATCAATAGCCAATTCCTTGGTCAATTGCTCATGAGAAGAGATGAAGTATGGTCACTGATTATACCACATGCATTTCCCAAATCAAGTGTTGAGAGGATTATAGTCACATATCCATCCAAACCTAATTTGGTCCAGCATGAGAAAGCATTTCTAGCATGATCTCTTCATTCCTCTTTCAAGGTTCAGAAGAGATCCAAGTATGAATAGCTTCTTTTCCAAGATAACTACCCAATTGGATGAAGATAGAAAGCTTTCAACTAAAATCAAAAGAAAAGATAGAAAAAGAATAATGAAAACTAGTATTGATCCATCAAATTACAACAGAGCTCCCTAACCCAATGAAAGGGGTTTAGTTGTTCATAGCTCTGGAAAATAAAAACAAAGATGGAGAATACATGATGAAACTAGAAGTGCAGAGAAAGTAAATACATAGAGTAATTCTATGCCCAGAGGCTCCCTATAATTTCCAACTCCCAATTTAATTCAAAGCTACTCCTATATATACTACTCTTCTGTTCTTCTAGTTGGTTCTTCAAGTCTTGGGTATGGGCCTTTGGATCTTGAGTTTGAAGCAGTTCTCTTCTTCATTGGGCTTGGCTTTACTTGCAGAGAGAAAGTTTGAAGTGGGCAGAGACTTTAGCTCAGGACGTTAGTGGTGTTAACGTTCAGTGAAAATATGGGTTCGAGAACGTTAGTGACAATGTTGGGGGTCACTAACGTTGGCGATCACCTCCCTTCTTCACGTTAACTTCCACGTTAACTAGGTTAACGTCGGAATTAACGTGGCTTATTGGGGCTTGTGTGGGGTCCTTCCAACGTTAGTGCCAATGTTTGGTGTCACTAACGTTGTTGACCACCTTGTTTCTTCACGTTAGCTTCCACGTTAACTAGGTTAACGTGGGAGTTAACGTGACTTTTTGTTACTTGGCCAACGTTAGTGATAAAGTTTAATGTCACTAACGTTGGCTTCCCATTTACTTCTTAACATTAGAGGCCACGTTAACTAAGTTAACGTGACAACTAACGTGGCCACTTATGAGCTTGGTCCAACGTTAGTGATAATGTTAAGTGTCACTAACGTTGGCTCCATTTCCTTTCTTCAAAGTTAATGCCACTAACTTTTCTCAGCATCACAAGGTCCTTAGAAAGGAAGCAGTCAAAATTGAACTTCTGATGACGACAGGAACCAAAACAAGTCATAATAAAAACTGCTTAATAGCCACTAGAAATTAGTAATAACAAAAATTGTTTCATATATACTTTATATCATTTCACAACTGTACATTTTTAACATTCATCTTGTATAATTGTCCCATTGCATGTATTAAAAATATAACACGCTTAAAAAATATTATTTCTATATAAATACGTATTTTTTTAGAATTTGAACACGTGTTTTTAAAACATTCATGATCCAGAATAATAAAGTCATAGTTCACTAACTCATAGCATTATTATTTTACAATATTTTTGTTTGATAAAACATGAAGGGCACTTCAAAATTCTTTGCGATCTAATTTTATGGAACTTGCAATTATTTATTACACATGTAACTATAAACATAGTTCCTTCCCTGCTTTTCTTATCTTGAATTAAAGTCATTAAGTTTTTCAAAAGGAAGAAAAACGGAAGAAAGTAAAGGTGATTTGTTTCATTGAGCTGTTGGGGAGAATAATCACCAAATCATTATTGAAAGAAATAAGAAGTGATGTTGGTTATGTATTTGACCAAATAATTTGCAAATTCAATGCAATGCCCTGTTTATTTTGATCTAATGCGTCAAAAGGACTAATCTTATTGACTTATTAATTGTTTTTAAAATCTAAACCGGCTATGTTTAGAATGTACCAAAAAAAGGATTGCGATAGTAGATGAAGATGGTCATCAGCATGGAAACAGAGACTTTAAATGGTCAAACTCAATACCAAAGCTACTTTCTTTTACATCCTATTCAATCAAATGCATCAACATCTTCTTATATAGCACGTAGACATGTAAAGAAAAAGCATAATACACTTTCAGCTGAGATTAAAAAACCTTAAAGTGTTGCCAAATTATATTTACAATTTTTTTCCTTAAACAAACAAATATGATACCAATTAAACCCTATTTATTCATAATCAAAGATGCCTAATCAGTAAATTGAACAATTATTCCCACATGACACCCTGTTAAGTGAGCTAACGAAAGAAAAAAAATTGGTTACCAACCTCAACTAAATTTCAAACACTTGTGAAAAATTTCAACCATCCATTCACGTATAGAAATAACCATCCGACTTACAATGAATAAACAACTCATAACACAACAAATTTAAAGCACGTGCTTCACACCAATTGCTAACTTACTAATACACGAAGACAAAACAAATCCAAATTCAGTCAACCACTAAAGACACGACAAGAAAAATAGGCTTCTCAACAATATTTACGGGTCATTATTTTTTTCAATTTTCTTATGTTAACAAACACTTCCAGAAGTCAAACAAACCCAGCAATTCCCACAAGTAGCAAAACAGCTCAATGCAACCATAACAAAAAAAATACTATAAAAATCTAATCTGTGAAGGAACAGCTAACGGTGGACTTACTTTCGATGCGGGCGAACATGCACCCACGACGGTTGCTCTGGGTTTGTCGGAGGAAGACCATAGGCGACGCGAACACGCCCGGACTTCAAGCTCGGGAGCTGGCCATTAGAAGAGGACGCAGGTTGCGGCTGGACGATGTCCACGCGACGACAACAGGGGGCTACGACTGCCGCTGCTCCTCTACACAACGGAGGCGCCCCGGAGGATGATTGCTGCGGCGACAGGCAGGCTGGACGACGGCAAGCAGTACAGACGAAGCGCCGGCTGTGAAGGGTCCTCCTTCGTCAATGCCGTTTCAATTGGGGGTAGGAGGGGGCTCTTTCTTTGTGAATGCCGTTTCAGTTGGGGGTAGGAAAAAAGTTTTTACTGCTAGGTCAAAAAAGAGGGGAGTGGGTGGGATGATTATGATGTTAGTAATTAGGATGATTAAAATTAGGATTTGGGGGAGGGGTGTCTACGGGTGTACTGTGTTATTAGTTTAATTGGGGTAATTTTTAGGTCCGTTGTTCATATTGTTCAAGATGGTCATTGTCTACCTAACACTCTCCTTTTGGTAATTATGGAAGAAAGCTTTTTTGGGTAATGAGAGACTGAATTGGAATATGATTATGGTGCCAATGAGGCTTAGCTCACATGGCATGTCTTTTCCTCCCCACATCAAAGGTATCGGGTTCAATTTCTACCGACTACAACCGAGGAGAAAAAATTGGTAAGTGTGTGAGGAGTGTGTGGGTGTGTGTTGTACTTAGGATTAGGAGTTGTCGAATTCACTGACCAAAGAAAAAAAATAGGATCATAGTGAAATGGAATGAGTGTAGTTGAATATTTGTGTTAACTTTTTTTATTGTACATTATGGATAGAATATTTAAATGGACAAAGTTAAAATATTTAAAAATTAAATTAAATGAATAAAATATTGAGTTATTAAGTATTATGAAACACACTGAAAATTAATTTCTCCTTATCACGTTAATGAATCATTAAAATGCCTAGGCAACATGAAAGTAGTTTATATTAATGTGGTTTCGAAAATGCCAAAATGGTATAAATAAAATTTTGGAGAAATAGAAATTTGAATAAATAATTTGAGACCAAGCATATTCTTAAATTATATAGAAGATATGTTTAAAGTAAAGATGAGATTTAAAATTTGAAACCCTTTTTATTAGAAAAAATCAGTTAGTTTTAAATTAAAAATGATAAAAATTCAAGTGCAGTTAATTACAGGTAAAGTTAATAATTAAAAATTGTTAGATAAAAATTTAATTAAATTAGTAAGTTATTTAATTACTTTCAACTATTAATTTCACGTAAAATCAACCACATTTAAATTTTTACCTTAAAAATTTGAAATTGAGAAGGATAACTTTAATAGAAAGTTCAGTTAACAAAATATTTAAAATTAAATATTTTTACATGTTGTTAATTTTATTTGCAAAGAAAACAAAATAAGAAACCGAAGATAGTTTAATTGCTGCTAATGTTCTCACGTTGTGTTTCTTTTGCATTACTAATTGTTAATTTAATAATTTTTTGGTAATACTTTACATGATGGAATATTTTTAACAAATAATGTATTTATAATGGAATATTTTTAACAAATAATGTATTTAAAAAATATGGTGTATTTAAGGTTTGTGTTTAATAAATTAAAAAATTTATATACTTGTACTTTTAAAAGTTAGGGATACTTTTAAAAGTACTTAAAAAAACTTTTAAAAATTAACTTATATT
>NC_029787.2:37664215-37671894 GCF_000816755.2 Arachis ipaensis | reverse complement strand
GTTAATCCCGCGCCACAAAAGCAAAGTAAAGTTTTTTTTTTATTTTTGGTCATGGACTAAATCCAAAGACCCTACCGAACCCCAATTTAACCAGCCCATCCAACTCCTAAATTAATTATCTCCTTCACGGGTGCTGAATGTTGTGACCGAAAACTTCATTTCATGGCCGCCATGAGTAGACTATGCTTATCCACTTTCAGAATAATCCGAATGAAACTTCTCTCCAAATGAAGCTTTTAATCTTTTGAGGAGTTTGGAAATTTCATATCTCCTTCCATAATTCTTTTAAATTCATAATTGATGAAACTTCTTCTAATCTATTATTTTGGCTTTCCATCTTAGTTATGTGATATTCAATTCTAACACTATAGTTTTCATTCTTTTTATATGGTCAGATAAATCTAGCTTCTCTTCTCAAAATGTTTGTAGGAGTCTTAAAATTTTTTTCTTTGACAATATCAATAAAAATTCCTTTAATCTTCTTCATATCCTGCCCGTCTCTTCCTTCAAAAGTTCACTAATATAATTTAACTCTATTCCCTCTCATCTTTGAATTTTTCTTTCGTCTACTACCCAATTATCATCCCAAACATTAAACTTTGATCCGCTATCCACATTCCATCTCCCATTTCTACAAAAAAAATTTCTTCCTTTAATTATAATTTTTCAAGCTCAAGATGCATTGTTATAGCATTTTGCATTCTAAAAATCTCCTTCAAAAAAATAGACCGTCTTTAAAATACGTACCCATATTAAATTAAAATTTTTTATTATTCTTCCAACTTATTTTGCTAAAAGAGCTAAATTTTGGTCTCGAAGATTTTTGGAATCTAGCCTTTCATTTCTTTTGCTTACACAAATCTTGTCTATTTATTCTATTTGTGGTCTATAACAAAATTAGTTTGGATATAGTATTGTAATTCTTAATTAGTTATATTGGCAATTAGTTTATTCTTTAATGAAAAGAATACGACTGTTTATAAAATTTATAGTTTGAGTTCTCAATTCTAATCATCACAATAAACACTCTAATTCTATCTAGATTGGTAATTCAAGAATTGAAAACTCTAAATTGAATTAAAGATTTTATTATTATGAGTGAAGGTACATAAATTATTTATTTTTATAAAATATCCAACATATAACTGATATTTAACTTTAGGTTTAATTATTCTGTTGGTCCTTATAGTTTCGCAAAATTTTCAATTAGGTTCCTATATTTTTTTTTCCTTTTAATTGAGTTCCTGCACCAAATTTTTTTTTTCAATTAGGTCCCTCTTAACAGTAATTTGTTTAATTATATAGGGACTCAATTAAAAAAAAATTGATGCAAAAATCCAAATAAAAAAATATAAGAATCCAATTAAAAATATTTAATGCAAGAACTTAATTAAAAAAAATATAAAGACTCAATTAAAAATTTTGCAAAATTATGAAAACCACAGCATAATTAAACCTTAACTTTATACACAATATCAACTTACAATAATGACTATTTTTCTAAACAAATATCTGTTGAAGTTATCAAGAGGCAATCCAGCAAAAACAATTTTTTAAAAGAAAGAAAATAAATTAAGACGACTTTTTGCCATAATAAAACTTTTTTTTGTTTATATTAGTAATTCACAACTCTTCAGTATAAGGAGGAGACGCAAACTAAATAAATAAAAAAAATTCCTACTTTTAAAATTATATAGTGAAAAATAATGTTATTGAATATTCTAAACTTATATATAAAACCTTGTTTATCATACATATATACATTGCATGATTAAAAAGAGAAGATTAATGGCTAGAAACATTGTTAGATATGTAGTAGCAATAATATCGATTATTGGAGAAATTGTCTGTTTTGCCTTCGCTGAATGTGATGACACTATTTGTGATCGATTTGCGACTTCGCATGAATTGTCATTATGTATAGGCAGATGTCGCAGAGCTTTTTCAGGTCATTTACTATTGTTATTACAATGCATTGGATATTGCTCAAGGTAGTATAAGTTATTAGTTATTACGAATATTTTTTAAATTTTCTCTATATTTTTAATTAAGTTTAAATAAAACTCTGACGTGATAAATTTTTCACTTTTTTATGTGGTATTGATGGAGAGGTATGTTCTGTGAAATACTTTTGAAGGGTTTAGGTATTTCTAATTGATTTCATCATGGATTTTTTTATTCTTTTTTGGGGTATTAAGGTGGTGAAATTAAACGAATTTTCTAATAAATGAAAAAATGATTTTGAGCCCTTCCAAATTAAAAAAGTGATTGAATTGGTACGAAATAGTAGATTAAAATGATGCTATAATGAATTTATGACACCTAAGATATTCGTTCTTTATAAATTTATCATTGTCGATAGGTTTAATTACTCTGTTAGTACTTATAAGTTTGCGAAATTTTTAATTAGGTTTTTTTATATATTTTTTTTAATTGACTTCCTGCACTAATTTTTTTTTTAATTGGATTCTTCTTAGCAGTAATTGACTTAATTTTATAAGGATCAAACTAAAAAAAAATTTGGTGCAGAGACTCAAATAAAAAGAAAAAAAAGTATCATAACCCAATTAAAAAAAAGGGCAATTTACGTTAGTAAATTGTTTCAGTTTCAATATTATGCAAATGCATTGTTTCCAAATCCAATACGCAAATGCATTGATTCACATATCTATATAAACCGCTACAACCAGCCGCGGTTTACGTGTTAAAAGGGTAATACATAAACCGCTACAAGTAACAGCGGTTTACGTGTGTGCGTGTGTGAGGGTAAACCGCTATAGGCTATAGCGGTTTATGTGCAGTTGGCTGAATGGGGCTGCCTATATAAACCATGGAGGGGCCAAATGTGGAGAGGTAGAGTGTTATTCACAAATGGAGGGGGAGGATAGTTTTGTGGCTCTGGTTCACTGCTCTGGAAAAATTCAAAAGAGTAAAAGGCATGGTGTAAAATTCACAGATAGAGAACCGCTTAGTATTTTTATCCGATCGTCGAATACGTTGGCAGAGATTAAGCTAAGCATATTACGGAAGTTCGGTACCTGTGGGACGAAGTGGGTAAAAAAGTTATTTTACAAGATTCTCATTGCCGTTGTGTCAACTGGTGTGAGATATGAGACCTTCGTGATCGGGTCGGATGAAGACCTGCAGGTCTTGTTTCACTGCAGGCGTAGTTTTCCGGAGGTGAGGATACCTGAGCTGCTTGCGAAGTTGGAAGATGGTGTGGATAGCTCTGGGGCATCGGCACCGAATCCTCAGTCGACCACAGTCGGTGGTGCATCGACATCGATGCCTGTGGTAGCAGCGGCAGTTCTGATTCCTGAGCCCGAACATGCTGGGGCTGTTCATGCATATGTTGCTTCTGTTGTGCCTGATTTCGAATGTGATGCCGGACCGGATCGAGTTAAGAATGCACTGTGTGACGATGATTCGGATGAGGAGCCTGTCAATATTGGTGGGGACAGTGATGATGATATTCCAAGAAGTACACGTTCAACCCATGGAGGTTCCGGTTCTGGAACACAAGAGTACCCTCCCCACCTCTCTTCAGGTAGTTGTGATCTGCGTGGGACCTGAGACGATCCTCTCTGAAATGCCTCTGGAGGTATCTGGGTGCCTCTGGGATCCGCGAATGCTGCCCCTGGGCTAAGGAACCGCTGAGCCTCGCGGTACCACCAATCTAAGTAATCAGCAGAGGGGTCGGGATCTGCCACTCGCTCAATGGAAATGACTACATCAAGTCTGTTCCCCCAGTGTAAATGCCAGACCTGATAGTAATGGGGGAACCACCTATCCCCTCCCCTCTCGTCCTTAGCATGCAGCCAGTCTACGTTCAAAGCATCCTCTGGGATATGCTGTACTCCACCCAACTGTGGAACAACCCTGTCAACCTGATGCCACTCGATGACCGCAAAGTATATCAAAGTAGTCACCGCTCGCCATATGCGACTATGCTCCTCTGTAAATATCTCTGGATGGACCACAGCAAGTACATCAAGCGCGGAGTAGGGCTCCCATACAATTTGAAAATTCAGAACTCATCAGACATTACCACAACAAGTATATATCTAGTCACGACTAGAGAGCAAACCAAAAATGAAACTCTAACTGGTATAAAACTTACATCACAAGCGGTCAATCGATCCAATGCAAGCCAATACCTTATGACCCTCTGTTCCTTGCCATCGTTAGGAGGTAAGTAGGCAGACCACCTAAATTTAAGTCATATGAGACACAAACTTAAAAAACCGCCCATGAAATTTTTAAGCATTAAAAAAACATAATCCATACCTGGATGCCAGCGGGAAAGAGAAAACCTCAAGCCCGGACGGCCTCAAAGACGAAAACCGCCAGAATATCCAACTCTGTAGCAACTGGAGCGGACCCGCAAGGTTAGTCACATTTCTGTTCGCTACCCGACACATGCATCGGTACAACCATGCCAAAGCGGCCGACCCCCAACTATACCTCCCCATGTCATCAAGGTTTGCCACAAATGGCAACCACCGTATATGTACCTGGTTCGCACTCTTGTCCCCAAATAACTGAGTCGATAACAGCATCATGATGTAGGCTCGTGCGTAGATGCGGACAGTGTCCTCGCTCGCATCTGGTGGTAGCACCCTAAACCTCTCGTGGAACCATGTAAAGTGTACTATCATCTGCTTGACCTTATTCGGTGGAGGCCGCTCACCGAATAGGTCCTCAAACCACTCCCAAGCTGGTCGGCCACCCTCCATGTATTTCTCAAACTCACCAAGGCAACCACTCACAGCCTCCCCATCCACAGGCAGCCCTAGCTGAAATGCCACGTCTTGTAATGTCACTGCGCACTCTCCGAAAGGCATATGGAACGTGTGCGTCTCAGGACGCCACCTCTCAACGAACGCACTAACCAATGGCTCATCCAACCAGAACCATTGGCTGTTTAGCCTGGCCAAATGGTACAATCCAATCCTCTCTAAATACGGGATGATCCTTTCATGCATGGGCATATTCTGTTGCCGTCTCACACTGTATATACACCTAGTGGGCTGCACAGAACAGCAAAGAAATACAAAGTCTAATTAAATTCTCCTATCCATAAAAAAAATTCCCCTATCTAACTGGATACAAATATCTTAAACCATCAACAAATGATGAACCATCAACAAATTCTCCTAAAAAAAAATTTCCCTAATCACGATAGTAAAAATAACAACACACATACTTGAATAAATAACAGTCAGAAATATAAAAATATTATAAAGCTTTAAAATTAAAAAACTTCATATCATACAAATACACTAACCAAACTAAAATAATTCACTAACGTCAACTGTCCCTTTCCCTAAACTAAACCAACACCATGTAGAATAACATTCATTGAAGGGATTTGAAATTCAGCTAAGTAGTCATATTTATAACTTAACAAGAAAAACTCAAAATACTAAACCAAACCCATTAAACTAACATCCTAGCATGCGAAGCCTAATTTCAAACTAGAGGGAATAATCTATAAATTCTAGTTCGTCTACCTTACATACCATTTTTCTGACTAACATATGCAAAGCCTAGAAAAAAATAATTATTAACTAACCTCGTCACTAGTAGAACCGGCAATATGCGCAACACCGTTCAGTCGGTACAAGGTCCTGTCTGCCATGATAACTTGCCGGAAGTCGCCGCTGAGATACCTCGGACCCGCTCTCAACTTACTCTGACCTCTCTCTAGAATTTCCTCTCTATAAAAAACTTCACAACCCCTCTAAATGAATAATCCGCGGCTACCACCACGGTTTATATAGACAGCACACTACACGTAAACTGCTATAGCCTATAGCGGTTTACCCTCATACACGCACACACGTAAACCGCTGCTACTTGTAGCAGTTTATGTATTACCCTTTTAACACGTAAACTGCGGCTGGTTGTAGCGGTTTATGCACACCTGTAAATCGCTACTGTCAGTAGCGGTTTATATAGATATGTGAATCAATGTATTTGCGTATTGGATTTGGAAACAACGCATTTGCATAATATTGAGGGTGAAACAATTTAATAACGTAAATTGCCCTAAAAAAACTTGGTGCAATGACTCAATTGAAAAAAAAAAGTACAAAGACCTAATTAAAAATTTCGCAAAACTATAAAAAACAGCAGAAAATGACATCCATATAATAAATTTAACATTAATTTCATAATTTTTATAATATTATGCTATCTAATTATATAAAAATGACACTATAAAAGATGATTTCATATATTATGGATCTAAATTCTAATATTTTATATGCTATTTGAAGAATAATTTTTATTTTATTTTTAGTATAACTAATTTGTTGTATGTTTAAACTTTATTTAATAAAATTATATAATTATAACACATACTAGCGTTAATTTTATTTTATGTATTTTTTTTATTAAACTTCGATTAGATTGTAATATAATTATATTGTTTCAGATAGGGATGACCACAAGTTCACATGTTACGAACAGGCCTTATTTTTATTATGACAACGATGACTATCAGGCTCCATAATCATTAGCGCTTTATTTTGATTAATTTAGCAGCATTTTAATCCTTCGTATTTTTATTTTGTATATTTGATATTTCACATCATATATACATCATTATTTTCAGATAAATTACTATTTTATTTTTTATTAATTGAGAGTTGATTATCAATTATTAACTATCGGGGTCCATTATATATTAAAAAAACCTACTGTCAAATTTACCGTTAGAATTATCCAATGGTAACGATCTTACAGTTTAATAAAAAAATAAAAAAATAAAAAAAATCACCGTCGAATTTTTTCAACAGTAACTCAACGCAAAGTCACAATGTCTGGTGCCAAATTTACCGTCGGATAATTTTCGACGATAACTGGCATCATAATTTTGTAACCTTCACATCATATTCCGATGCTGACTCCACGAAAATTACAGTCGAAAAAATAAATCCACAGGTAATCAATTACCAGCGAGATTTATATCGATGGATTGTATCTGATGCAAAATCCAATGAAAACAAATTTATCGGATTATTTTTGTTATTTCGCCGGTAAGTCCAATAGTACTCTTCTTTTGTACTTTTCACCTCATTGTCGTTCTTTATTGTTGTTGCTATTGTTGCACTTTTTTTTTCTCCTTCTCGTCCTCCTCCTCCTTCTGCTAGTTTTCTTCTTCGTATTTTTTCTTCTTTTTTGCATGTTTCTACCTCATCGTTATCCTTTATTGTTGTTGATATTACTGTATTTTTTTATTTCTTCTCTTTCTTCTCCTCCTTCTAGTGTTATTGCAGTCTTTTTTATTTCTTTTTTTGTTTGATTTTTTCTCCTTTTCTTGTTTTTATTCTTGTTAAGAGAGTGAAACAAAAAGAATTATGAAAAGGTAAAATAAGAAGAAAAAAATATAGAAAAAAAATAACAAGATGATGAAGAAGAAAAGGAGGAATACTGTTGAATTGTGCATAAT
The DNA here is from genome assembly GCF_000816755.2 of Arachis ipaensis. Lineage (NCBI taxonomy): Eukaryota > Viridiplantae > Streptophyta > Magnoliopsida > Fabales > Fabaceae > Arachis > Arachis ipaensis. The sequence goes on along the minus strand of NC_029787.2, from coordinate 37,664,438 downwards.
TTAATTAATTTATCAGAAAAATAGCATTGAAATGTTTAACGATGACACAACAAATTTTTTAATTTTGACACATGAATATTTTAACCGTGACACAGATTCTTATTGAGAATATGAAACAAGAAGAATTATAAAAATGTAAAATAAAAAAGAGAAGATAAAGAAGTAAAATTAAAAGAAAAAGAAAATGATGATAAAGAAGAAGAGAAGGAAGAAGATGAGAAAG
>NC_029787.2:37662838-37664016 GCF_000816755.2 Arachis ipaensis | reverse complement strand
GTCTTACATAATTTTAATAGAGTAAACTAATATTTCTATCTACGAAAGTTGAAAACATAGACACATCTACCCATGGAAGAAGAAAATTACCATTTGTACCCATAAAACATAGGTTCTACCCAACAAAATTATCCAAATACTAAAAAATCAACTAAAAATTCCAAATTACCCTTATCATCATCACATTCTCTCTCTCTCTTCGCAGAAGAAACAGATCCAAGGCCACAAATTCAATCCACAATGTGCAACTCCATCATTTCGTCTCTGTTTCTTTCCACATTCTCTAACAACAACAATAGCAATAGCAACAATAATAAAGGGGTAACAGAAAATGAGAAAAGAGATGAAGGGTATGAAGGGTACCATTGCAGAATTAGATGTTGAAGTCATAGGTGATGGTCCTTAGCAAACTTTCCGCCCTCTAGTTCTCTGGCGACAACAACTACCAGTGAATACAATTCTCCTATAATCTTCTTGTGAAGCCACGGAGTCCAGTCTTCGTCAGAGATCGCGTCCTCGCGCTCTGCAATGCCGGCTCGTCGTGACTGATAGAGGTCGCGCGACAGTGTTGATGGTTGGTGAATTGAAGTCGCTGTGGCTGATAGAGATCGTGCAATAGTACTTCAGGGAGTCCAGCAAGTTCAAGATTTTTGGAGGCAGAGATAGGATTTGCTTCTCGACAAAGCAGATCGGGAGTGGGAAGACGTCAGAGGCTTTTGGAAGTAGAGGGGAAGGTGTAATGGTGGTGATTGTGGGTCTCTTGGTCGTTGCGGTAGAGTTGGGGGAGGCGAAGAGAAAAATAAGGAATGGAAAAAATAAAAAGAGAATGCGAAAAGAGAAAGGGAGAGGGGGTGTGATGGTAGTATTGATAAAAATAAGGGTAATTTAAAATTTTTAGGTAGTTTTTTAGTGTGTGGATAATTTTATTGTGTGGAATCATATTTCTTGGTTACCAATGATAATTTTCTTCTTCTATGACTAAATGTGTAGCATTTTCAACTTTCATGAATAAATAGTAGTTTACCCAATTTTAATATAATACTTTATAATTCTGATTAATCCAATATATGATCATACATACAAAAAACTATATATTTTTATTATATACTTCTCTTGTCATATGCTTTAATTATCTTTAAGTATTAGTAGTCTAATTATATATTTTTAATACTATTGTG
>NC_029787.2:37659846-37662664 GCF_000816755.2 Arachis ipaensis | reverse complement strand
CAATGCAAATCACATACTTTCTACTATCGAGTATTAACAGATACATTCAATATATTAAAAATATAAAAAGTTATCCTTTTTAATAAGTTTTAGTAAAATATTTTTTTATAATACTCTTAAAATTTTCTTGTTAGAATACGTATTAACAAAACCCATAAAACAATAGATTTCTATTTTACTTTGGTAGCTAATAGTAATCCACAATTAATTATCTAATAATACAGTACATACCCTTTATGGAAATAGTATTTGGGTCATTCAAAATAATAATAATAATAATAAACTAAAAAGATGTTATTTTTTAAAGTTACTAAATTGGCAGCATTCATCCATGTTCCACAAGTCACATGCAAAATCATTCACCCAATTGTGTCTTGCCATTTGGCAATCATCAACAGGGTATTCCATGTTGAGGGTCTCATTGTCATAGCCATTGCTATTTACATGGTAGCCATAATCATATGTGAAGGTCCCAAATTCATCGGTATCCAAGCCATTACCAAAATGGTTGGAGTTGTATCCCAATAACTGAGGCAATTTTGGTTCAGAGAAGGATACGCATGAACCATTGCTGTGTTGCTCAAGTCGTTGATCCAAATAATTTGGACATGTTGGGTGCACACAAGGTGGTGGTGTTATTGCTGCTGCTGAATACTGAGAAACAGGCATAGTTGCTTGGTTTTGGATTGGCAGGGCTGAAGAAGAGGACGATTCTCTTGCTTTCTGAAGCAATCTTGGAATCCAAAAACGCCTCACTAGTTCTTCAAACTCTCTGCTATCGGTGTCGATTTTCAAATGCCTTGCTTGTTTCTGAATCTTGGTTCTCCAGTAGTTCTTGATTTCATTGTCTGTCCTGCCCGGTAAATGCTGTGCAATCTTTGACCACCTGCAATCATAATCATAAAATTAAACACAATTAATATTATAAAAATCTATATCTTAATTACATATGTGTATTGATACATAGTTCCTTTATAATAAGCACCTGTTCCCCCACTTTGAGTGAAGTTCAAGAATCAAAAGCTGCTCCTGTGGTGTTAAATTTCCTCTCTTTACATCCGGCTTTAGATAATTCAGCCACCTTAATCTGCAGCTTTTTCCTGTTCTCTTTAATCCTGATTCATAAAACAGAACCATCCTTAGCATAAAAAATTGGTGAAAACTAAAATGAAAAGGCACACAATCTTATATTAACAATGAGAAAGTTCTGGCCAACAACACATCGCCAATATTGCAGTCAATATCCGACATAAGAAACAAAACATCCGAAACTCCTAAAAACAAGAATATCCATAATACAATTAGAAGAAACATCCGAAATTCAAACTCATCAAAAACTCATTATTAATGAACTTCATATTAAACTTGTTTGACAACACATGCTATAGTATTGATCTCTTAGCTTTCTATAACAATATATGATTTGGCATGTTAATGGTTTACCTGAACATTTAGCAAGTAAATTCCAACGGCCTTCGCCTTGGTTAGCAATGGATTGTGTGAGAAGATTATCCTCTTCAAGAGTCCAAGGCCCTCTTCTAATTTCATTGTCATCTTCACTACCACTGCTACTGACACTCTTTGAACTAGACATCATGGTGATGAAGGTGGGGGAGATTCTTAATCAGTATTAATTATAACACCTTATGCAGGGCTTAAGAAAGAAAAAAAAAAAAAAAGAGTGGTCAACAAAAGACACGAGTAATAAGAGTTAGAAAGCAAATTGGGGTACGCAAGATATGTACATACATACATATATGGTATAGTAATAGTAATAGTATAAATGTATGCTGTATCCCATTTGAGTTTGACGTCAAAGTGAATAATATATATATACTACTACTTTACTACTTTTCTAAAAGAGTTAAAAAAAAAAAAGGCTACTAATGCTGCTGCTTCCACAAATTCCATACGACAGCTTCCATTCACCTTCCATAGTCACACGACCACTGCAGAAACTGAAGACAAACTCTAAAGTGGATAGGTTCATTGCTCTTGGTATGCTATCTTAATATTAATAACATAAAAGGGACAGTTTACTTTTATTAGTTTGATGTGGCATCAGTCAGACACACACTCGCACTAGGAACCAAAATAGGAAAATAAGCGTTACTTACTTCTCTGTCACTAAAGATTCATATCATTCTTCTTTGTGTTGGTAATTTCTTTGAACCAGGTGCTCTTCCAAAACTGGTTATTATTCTTTGTAAAACCTAAGCCAACCATATATATTCGATGTAACACTTATCTATTTATCCATTGCAGTGGATTAAGGCATTGAATTACTAGCTAGTCCAAGTCATTGTAGGTAATATTCGTAAACAGTGACAGAAACGTGCTTGACTAGAGCATATATAACTTAAATTAGAAAAAAAAAGTAATGACCTTAATCAACACGTGCAATTAAGGGTGTTGGCATAACAAGGGGCGGCAAGGAAAGCCTGCTAAGAATCTTAGAATTAGGACCACTTTTCTATTTTGATTGGTTCTGTTCTGTCGCATGATGTTTGCTTTTACATAAGAATAGCCTTAATCACTAAGCCTTAGTTACGTGGTTCCCTTTTGTCCAAAAACTTCCCGCTTGTTCTTCTGGACACAACTCAACTCAAGAACAACTCCACAATCAGAAAAAAGTCTACATCGATTTATCACTGCTGCAATATTTGACCTTAATTTAAGGTATATATACAATTGCTGTAAGTTTATGCACATGTTCAATAATAAAGAAGGTAAAAATTTACGTACACATATTTTTATATAAAATTAATAATTAAAAATTATTAAATTATAATTTAGTTAAATATATCAAATATTTAAA
>NC_029787.2:37657521-37658962 GCF_000816755.2 Arachis ipaensis | reverse complement strand
AATGAGTCAATCATATATTTTTTATAATTTTCTGTATAGTTTTAACCGTTTAAACTTAGACGGCCGCATTAAGCGGATAATTAAGGGTCGGTTGATTAAACTTTTCTGCATATGTTGGTTAATTCGCATTAAGCTGAGGATTGATTTGAGCTATTATTTATTGGCAAAAAATTTGAAAAGATAGGAGACTTAAACTCACAACTTCTTAATTGAATATGGAGAATCTATACCTTTGAGCTATTACTGATTGGCAAAAATATTTAAAGTTGACAAGACTTGATAGTTGAATTGTATATCATTTGCTGGCTGTGATAAGTTTTAGTTGTGGTGTCAAATTTAGAACTTATTATTAAGTATATTCACGTGTAAGTCGAGAATTTCATTCCAATCTGTTTATTTTCTTGCCCCTCGTGAAAAATTTTTAGCTAAATTTTTCATTGGCCATTGTAACTAAATAGAAAAGTATAGGAAGACAATAAAAATACTAAACAATATAAATAATGAATATATTGAATATTTAATTTATTAGGTGTGCAGATTATTATCTTAATATTAAAATTTAGGTAAATAATTTAAAATGTAGTATATTTTTATTTTAATGGACTAATTTTAAAATTTTTTTTATTCACGTTATTCACAAAAGTTATTATCTACCTACTAAAATTCTAACTAAATACAAAGTTACATTTACGACTCCTTTTGCTATTGAAAACACAGCAATTTCATATGCAGTAATAAAAGGATTTGCTCCCATACATATTGTAAGTGTGGAGAGATACAAAGACATGCAATGCAAGTCTCTCTTATTCATTTTTATTTTTAATGAGTGTGGTAGTACAATTTTAATATGTATATAAATTAAATATTTCTCGTAATAAAATGAGTTAATCTTAGCTAAGGCTGAAAATGAGTCAAGCCAACTCATGAGTCAACTCGAGCTCGACTCATTAATAGTTCGATAAGCTGAACTCGTGAGCTGGCTCGATTATATGTATAATATTAAAAATATAGATTAAATGCATATAAGATATGCGTATTAATAATTTAATATATCACAGCAATTTCATATGCAGTAATAAAAGGATTTGCTCCCATACATATTGTAAGTGTGGAGAGATACAAAGACATGCAATGCAAGTCTCTCTTATTCATTTTTATTTTTAATGAGTGTGGTAGTACAATTTTAATATGTATATAAATTAAATATTTCTCGTAATAAAATGAGTTAATCTTAGCTAAGGCTGAAAATGAGTCAAGCCAACTCATGAGTCAACTCGAGCTCGACTCATTAATAGTTCGATAAGCTGAACTCGTGAGCTGGCTCGATTATATGTATAATATTAAAAATATAGATTAAATGCATATAGAATATGTGTATTAATAATTATATATATATATATATAATAATAATAATAATAATAATAATAATAATAATATATAA
>NC_029787.2:37634425-37654260 GCF_000816755.2 Arachis ipaensis | reverse complement strand
ACTCATTTTTTTATATATAATTTTGATGTAGGACATAAATAAAAAATTTATAATTGATAGATAGACAATATATAAAATTTATCTTTTTTAATATATATAAGTTATAATTTATTGATATAGAATTATATATTATATTCCTATTATTTGAGTTAGTTCGTGAGCTCCAGCCAGTTCATGAGCTTTTGTTGAGTCGAGCTTGAACTTACAAAATAGGTTCGATTGTTAATGAGTCAAATCGCGAGCCAAACTTAATTTTCGTGAGTCGAGCTTAAGCTTGATCTAACTCAACTCAGCTCGCCTCACTTCCAACCCTAATCTTACCCATAAATTTCATAAATAGCATGCCTTTTGCATTTATTTTCTTTCTTGAGTAAGTGCCTCCATGATGCAATTAGAGGAGCATATATAGGTGAGATTTTTTTTAAATAAACATTTTAAATGTTTTATTTATCGGTATAAATAATTTGGATTTTTTTGAGTAAACTCCTATTTCTATCCATACAAATTTTAAATATTGACAAATCTACCCACAAAGAAACCAAAATTAAAATTGTACCTACGAGAGATGAGTTTCTTAGGACAAAATTATCCAAACACTAAAATACCATCTAAAACCTCCAAATTACCCTTCTTAACCTAACCTAACCTATCCTAATCCCTAACCCTTTGCCACAGCTAAAATTTTTCTAGATCTCATCCACAACCGCCAGTGCCACCTTCAACAGAACCCAGCAGTTGAGTTGAAAGAAACAAAGATGGCATCAGCAAACACCAAACAGGGCAAAAACAGAGTTGGCCAAACTAGGAGCAGAGTTCTGTTCATGTATCACAAGCTTTATCCCTTTTAACTTGGTGGCAAGGCAAACGGGGAAAGAGACATACCCGCCAGTTCCAACAACGATATGGGGGTCGAAATCACGCAAATGGCGAAAGCAACGGATGAGGGATCATAACAAACAGTAGGGAAGAAAGAAGAGGTTGTGAGGGGCGACTCAACCTCACCGAAGGCACCAAGGCGAAGCTGTACCCTGCGGAAGGAACTGCAGCGCTTTCAACGCTATTTGGAGTGCCAACAAAGAGGAACTCCGTTGTGGGGTTGGCCAGTATGAGCTCATCCGCCATGGCCACTGCAGGGTACACGTGGTTGCCGCTGCCACCAGCTGCGAAGACCACTCGGATAAAAATGATTTCAAAAAAATGATAATTTACCTTTTCTTATCATAATCTATAATATCAACTTAAAATCGACTAATTTTAAAAAATTTATATTTCCATAAAAGTTATTACCGACGAAACAAAACACTAGTTACTTAATAAGTAGTTTGGTTAAAAATAATTTATAGAAAGAAAGAAACCATGCAGATTGCAGAGGCCAATGGCCGAGACTGAGAGTGGTACAGTTGGGCCTATTTGGATGTGACACGTGACAGTAATAATTGTTGTTTGACCAAAGTTGAGGATCATGACTTCATGAGGATATGATAATGGTGTTCATTGCCGACTAATATGATAACTACAAAGTCTGATATCACATCATTGATATGGCAACAGAATGTGATGGTGTCCGTCTAACTTTTCCAGTGGCAAAAAAATTATTTCATTGATCAATATTTTGTCATCTTTTCTTCGTATTAACTAATCTCGCATCAACAAGATTCAGAATACACATAATTACTATCCTATTAGACATATATGTTGTTATCTAAGCAAGCAATCTCACTTCAGTTGCTATGATATTAGACATATAGCGAAAGATCCAAGAAAGCATACCCTGGGTAACAAATTTACTCCGAACCAAGAAAGAACTAAAAACAATACCATGACAAGTAAGCTTCTTGGTTCCAAGAAGGGACTGTTGGAACTAAAATTGAATGGGAAATGGAGATGCAGATGATCAAAGTCACCTTCACACAGACCCAACCACGGCAAAAACTAGTGGTAAAAAATTAATAAACTTATGCAACAAGTAGTCAAAGAAAGGATGTTAGAATTTTGTGCACATGTAAAAAGTTTTACCCAAAATTGGAGTGATCTGCGTGCAAATTAACAAGTAAGATTACTTCAAAAATTACAGAACAAAATGAGGAAACACCCAAAAATTGAAGTGATCTGTGATCCAACAATAACAAGTAGCCAAAATAAGGAAACACCCAAAATAATCACAATGACCTGAACTTTTTCCTACACCTACATGAAATGGCAAGCATTTAAAATAACTTACAGAACAAAAAGCTACAGAAGCATAACTTTGAAGAGGAATTGAATTTTAAAAGGGTTGAAGTTTAAAAAGTTAAATCATACTCTACTATCTACCACAATGATGCAATAAGCCAACACTTAGATAAACAGATTGGGTGTTAATATTGAAATTCACATCAAAAACAGATTCAGTGTCAATATCCTAAGTTCCTAACTCACAACTATTCATTATATTATAATCTGCAAATATTAGCTCACTTTCTCATGACATTATCTTGAATAAATTCAAAATAAATTCACCCAACAATATATTTAACACCAAAATTAGCATAATGAATGAACAGGTACGACAGTTAGTCAACCTAAGGAAACACCAAAAGTATTTCCAGCACCCTGATCTTATGTATCCTTAAATGAAATGCAAGGATTTAAAACCACTTGCATGATTTCAGAAGAATTCATAGAAGTCAACCGTTGACCATAATCTTTTGCATACATGACACTGGATATCTCGTCATACAGAACATCATTACCAAGATTAAAAATATTTCTCTTGGTCTTCAATATAACAAGATATTGTCATAAAATGTCTAGTTGACTATAAGATATGATAACACCAGTGGGAATCATGAAAACAAGTAAATATTTTAAAAGAACTAATAACATTGGCAAAGGAAGTATCACACATATATATCACCTAATAACTGCTTCTCGTTCTATAAAATTTTGGTTCTCAATCTTCACTGCTTACATTCCTATGCATGCAGTAACATGCTACACATGTTGTATCATCTAAGGTTCTCAACATTACGGTTGCAACATGCTAAGATCTAATCACTATAACTACTACTAGTAGGAATTACCATTCTTGTAACCAAGCCATAGGATTCAAGCAATCAAGCTCTTTTGCACTCTTCCGGTCTATCTTTGTAATCATTGGTGTCACATTTTCCAGACCCTGCAGATAGAAATTGTTGTTTATATTTCCATCAATAACTAAGTTCGTAATTTAATAATTTGCATAAACACACTTATTTTTCCATTCACTTCTTCTATAACGAAAGTTTTGCAAGCTAGTAATAAATAAATATTGATCCAAATTTGTTGGAATTGAGTTTAAACAAAGAGAGAGAAAGAAGGATTTTTAAGAAAGACATAATGGTTTGAAAGAGTTTAAAATTGTTATTCAAAATACTCATATTTTGTTTGCATAAGTGATGCCAAAAATTGGTTACAAGTCTACAATTTGATCTTACAAAGCATAGATTGAGTTGTCAAAATGAAGTGCATGATAGTTACAGTATCTGGCTTTTATATTAGGCAAACTAAACATGGCAGTGGCTGCATTGTGCAGTTGCTATTCTTATCAAATTGGGAATGTAAGATAGCTATAAGAAACATTTGACAATTCAAATGAGTTAATCATGAGCTGAGGTTTCTACTGAATGCAACAGGGGACAACTTAGTATTAGCAGTGCAGCAACGTTAGCAAGTAGTGATAGCATCAAACTTATCATTTTACAGTTCAATGTCAATTGTGACTTTTAGCAGTATATTTTCTAGTGCATTGAAACAAATTCTCAGCTACTAATGTGAACTTTAATTCTTGGACTTGATAATTTTGTTGACAAAACAGCTATAGAACACTAAAAGCAGCCCCCTCATTGTTTTTATAATGATACCCCTCCCCTCCCAAGTCCCAATCATCCCTCTACAACATCGTTTTAATATCTTAATTTCATCTAACTTTTCTGGTGGCAAAAGATTCTTCCATTATTCAATATTCTGTCATTCTTTTCCTTTGAATTAACTAATCTCACATCAACAAAATCCAGAATACACATATTTACTATGCTATTAGACATGTATGTAACAATCTAAGCAAGCAATCTTACTTAGTTGCTATCCTATTAGACATGTATAAACTCTAAAGATCCAAGAAGGCATATGCTGCATAAGAAATTTCTCTGAACCGAAAAGAGAACCAAAAACAATACCCTGACAGGTAAGCTTTTTGGTTCTAAGAAGGCACTATCGGAACAAAAATTGAAGGGAAAATAGAGATGCAGATGATGAAAACCACCTTGACATAGCCACATAATTTCCACTGCAAAAACTAGTGAAGGGTATATACATCATAAATTGAGCAACTAGTACAATCCAGCTTGCCATATATCATGAAAAGGTAAATAACCAATAACTAAACAAAGAAAGTCAAAATTTCCTTGCTTCTACAATGAGATGCTCACCAAAATCATTCTTCATTCCAGAAAATCATGTTCTAGATCTAACAAATGAAAAAATCAACGCCACTTCATTTGTCTGTAAACTTACATCCAACGATTAGCAAAAAGTAATAAACATGTGCAACAAGTAGTCAAAGAAAGTATGTATCAAGTCTGCCCAAACTTTGAGTGATCTGTCTGCAAATTTGGATCCAACAAGAAGAAGTTGCCAAGTAAGGAAACACCCAAAATAATCACAATGACCTGAACTTTTCTATGCCTACATGAAACGCAAGGATTTAAAATAACTTACAGAACAATAACCCGCAAGGGCAGAACTTCGAAGAACTGAATTTTAACAGGGCTGAACCAAGCTCTCAACATAATCATTGGTAATGGCAAAATGATTTTTATCCAAGATGTTAATGTGCTCAACACTATTAACTCTCGGGTCATACAAAACTATCTTAGAAATGTCCCCGTTACTTGCTGTAAGCACAAAGATATCTCCATTCCCACATATAAACAAAGGCAACGGCAGTTCAACATTGATATGCTGAAAACTAATCTTTAGCATTTGAGTCCAAGAGATTTCATCTCCAAACTCCTTCATTTGCCACACAATAAAATGTGTTTTCTTGTAATCATGAGAAAGATACAGACAATAACCCCAAACATTCAGACTTGGCATGTGACTGGGGAGCTCATCAATACCATTAGGCAGCTGAATCTGTTTATATGTCTCCGATTTCAGCTCAAGCGAAACAATCACTAACATATCAAGTGTAACAGCACCCCAATCATAAACACCTCCCTTAGTGTTCTGGAGTGCAAGCCAATTAAGAGTGCCACCGACGTACATGCCGTCCTCTTCAATAGCAATTGGAAAGGCAGGGAAACTATCGATGTTCCTCCAAGAACTGCTACCGAACCTATAAACTTCCACAGTTGTTTCCCAAGAATTATCGGTATAGTTAATGTAGACAGCCGCCACCTTGTAACCGTCACTTGACTCATCATACCCGAACCCAAAAGAAGCATCCGATTTGACATGTAAGGGCGGCGATTTCACCGAACTAAACCCTGTGAGAGGGTTCCATAAACGGAACTGGAAATCGTGGGGATAATCTTCATTGCCATCCCAAATACAAACCAAACCGTTGCAAGAACCCAAAACCCAGCCTCGAACGCCTAAAGAGTGGCAACCATCTTGAGCAGTAAGAGTGGAGGAAGGATTCCGGATGAAAGATTCAACGCTACTCAACACTACACTCACTTCTCCTTCAGGGGATATTTCTCCTAGCGTAACAAGGAGGTTGGCATTTTTGGGCGATCGCTGAAGGTGAAGTTTGACGAAGTGAGGATTGGAGATGATGGAGTTCCATGACTTGCACACAAGCTTCAGGCGCGTGAGAGGCTTCGCTGGAATCCAAGAGAGGATCTCCATCTCCAGTTCGCCGAAGAGGAGCGGCTGTGGTGCTTGTGGCGGTGTTGGGTGTTGAGCCGCCATGTCTTCGGAAGTCGGATTACAACCAAGAACTGAAATGCGATTACAAGCTTAAAATGAAAATTATGCAGCAACCCTAAATCTGAAAGCAGTTATGGAAACTGAAAATTCATCTAGAGAGCCCTCCATTAACGACTAATCCGATCTGTGGACGATGTCAGCAAGAAATAGAAAGAATAAGGCATTGTTTATTGAGATGCAAAGAATGAGAACAAATATGGCAGAAAAGCTCACTAGCTACTCACCTCCCTGACCCGCGATGCTCCTCTTTCTATCTGGTAGTGTTTGAAGGAACGAGAACCCCACCGGAAGATACCATGGACTCGGCACTCAAGCTCTTACCGGAGCTCACTGCTGCTACCCAAGACCAAGAGCCTAATTTTTCGCCCTTCTCATTTCCCTCTCCTAGTTTTTTTTTTTTGGACTGGGCCTCTCTTAGGTTATATTTGACGGGACAACAAGAACATGACACAAAGATTCAGCTTTGATTTTGCGTCCTTGCGGAATGTTCCCAATTTTTTGGTCATAGTATGGGCCGGCAGTCCGACCCACACACAACAAAAGGACTGGACCCTTACCCAGCTGGCCCTTGCTTCTTCTAACCGTGATAGTCTCCGAGTGTTAGTTCTAAAATTTTTTTTTAGCGACTAAAAAAATGAATATATTTTCTGCTAAAAATTCAATCAAATCTTGCAGAGGCAACAATCACTCAGTATAAGAAATATTGCAATGCACGGCAGTTTTTGTCATGTAATCTGCCGCTGCATTTACAATCCGTTGGATTAGAGCTAAATTCACAGTCTAGACCTGTTATTCAGTTTTTGGATCTTGATGGTGAGATCAAGATGAACACTCGAAAGACTCTAAACAATAGTATGATATACATGGATGTAATCTATTTGACTTCTTTAAATCCACAATTCTAAGTCAAATAGAGACCACATAATATGACAAAAAATTCACCTCTAATAGCATTTTTTTTTTTGGTCAAGACTTCTAATAACATTGACCTCAGAAAAAATATTTGAGCAACTCTTAATTTAATTAGGTAAGTGATCCCCTAAAAATGTACCCAAAACCAGCCACATACCAAAAAATCAAAAGTTAGTTCTATACTTCTGAATAGGACTTTTTTTTTCCTGGGGTGAATTTCAGGCTTTATGGATTAAAGATTAGAATTGGACTGCAAAGTGATATTCAAATTAGCACATTGGAGTATTGGACCAAGAAACTTTGCGTCGTTAATGTTTTTTCGAACACTTGCCTTGGGCTAAACTTCAAACCTTTTCCTGACCAAAATACATCTTTGTATGAATTGACTCATATATATCGATAGTGTATATCTACTAAGTTCTGTAAATGAAACCTTTAAATGCATAAGTACCAATTATCAATGAACCCATTGGAATATTCTGATGTTTAAAAGGAAAAAAAAAAAAGGCAACTTGTTACAAAACTAGGACATTTTTATGAGTGTGAACTTGTGATAGAAGATCGAAATTCTGCGAGCATATACTATCCAAATTTTGTGATAATATCTGATCCGATTTGAATATCGAATATTGCTATCACATCTGCTGATCTGATTTGATAGACTCAATAAGAAAATTATCATCCGATACACCCTATTCTCAATTTATCATCATCTAAATTTTGAAGATATATTACTGAATATCGGTATAATATTTTGTGGTCCATGGTGACAAATTTTCCTCCGAATTTTCTTCAAAAGAGAGGTAGCCTAGCTAGGCCTAAGGTTATGGGAAATATTAATATGAACAATTAATACTACTATCTTTAAAGAACATATTAGAATTTTCACTTTAAGGATGCGATTATATAGGTTCTCCTAAGTGGGGAAATACAATTCAGTTATCTATTAGGTAAATCCAACCTAACTAGTAGCCGTCCATTACCATAAAGGCATAAACCATCTTACTATGGAATCCTCATTCAGACTTGAACTTGTTTGGCTGCACTTCCTTTTATTTTACTAAGCCTTAAATATAAAAGCATGGGCAAGTTCAAAAGAAAAAGAAAGGAAGGACCCTCTTGTAATAGTGTATGGTGTTACATGCGCTTGACAAATTAAGGGAGAGAAGGGGTGGTTCTGCTACGTGTTAATCAAATAGGGCGTTACCGATTCTGGGAAAATTGGTAATATAGGGGCAACTACTATTGCTCCATATGTTTTCTTTAGACTGTGAAACAAAAGGAATGAATCTATCCCTTTGGTAAAAGTTGAATTAAATGAACTACCATACTCCAAACANAATTAAGATGCATCTTATAAATATTATATCATATCAAAGACTGAGGAAAATCATGGTTCATTAAGGTGGTACTTGCATTGTAACATGTGGCAGAAGTGCAAAAACAAGTTATGATATTAGATTTCTTTATCTGAAAGCTTTGGATATATCATATTAACTGTGATAATAAATCAAGCACCTTCTGATTCAATGGGTAAAATTTATAACTTGTTAGAAATGTGGGAAAACATGTTTGTATTAGTTAGAACTTGGTTGTTAAATCATAAAATTAAATAAGCCTTTTTCTATTCACATTTGTTGACTGAAATAGTTGCATAACATTTTAGTAAAATATTTAGGTATTCCAAAAATACTAATGTTCCAATATACAATTGAGATCACTGAAATACGAGTATTTCTAAAATACCTGAAACTCAAGGTATGCCCTTTCCCACTACACCTAAAACTTACATAATAATAATGCATAAGAAAGGTAGAGAGCTAGAAGCTCTAAATGCTCCAAATTAGGCAGTGGTTGGTTTTCTCACAGAACATGGACCCATATTTCAGTGCATGTCTCAGAAGGCATGGGATTGTTATTGGACATTTTTCTCCTGTATGTGGAGCCAGCCAGGGGGAACAAAAATACACAAGCTCGAGCCGCCACGTGGCCATGTCACCCTGCTTCTGTAGTTCATTAATAACATAACTGCAAATCTTACATTATAAATAGTAGTATTGTTATCCACATTATCTAGACATACAAGTAAAGCCTCTCACATAATCTGTTTTATAAAGTCACATCACATGGCTGAATTCACAGCAGATTTGCATAGTTTTAGACCTTCTTTTCCTTTCTTAGATATTAACACTATGGAACTAACAAATGGATTCAAAGGGGTGATGAATGTGAATTCACATATCCTAAACAACAACTCAAGTTTGCATATGCAGGACTTTTTAATGCCTTTCAACACAAGTCACAGCTTCATAAGTTCTCCAGAATCTGAATTTTCAGGCCTTGTCCATTATGTTAATCACAGTGATCTTCCATCTTCACTTACCATATCTTCAGCAGATAATGAAATCCAACAAGGTAAAAAGCGCAAAGCGGTTGATACGCCGGACACCATGTCAGCAAACTCAACTCCTGCAGTATCTGAGAGTGGCAGCAACACAAAAAATGTATGTTTTCTTGAAATTTTCAATTCACTTTCTTTTCTTTTATTGGATCTTCATTGTTTGACATGTATGCAGCATAGATGTTCATTTTCACTGCATGTGTTACAGAACTATGGAAGAGGGAAGAGAGGAAAAAAGAATGAAACAGAAGAAAAGAAATCAAAGGAAGTAGTTCATGTTAGAGCAAGAAGAGGCCAAGCTACTGATACTCACAGTTTAGCAGAAAGGGTACCATTTCTAATACCCTCTACAAAGAAATAAATGAATGTGGACTAATACATATTTATCATTTAATAAATGTAATTCAGGTTAGAAGAGGGAAAATCAATGAGAAACTTAAATTCTTACAGAACATTGTCCCGGGATGTTATAAGGTAAAGCAGATTCTGATTTTTATATATCTTAGTTACCCAAAAAAAAAAATCTGATTTTTTTAATAAACTTGCAGACTATGGGAATGGCAATAATGTTGGAAGAGATCATAAACTATGTTCAGTCCTTGCAGCATCAAGTGGAGGTAAGTGATGATCAGAATAGCAAAGTATTTTTGTTGTTATAATTGCTGGCAATGAATTCATGTTTGATTATACTTTGCAGTTCCTCTCTATGAAGCTTAATGCAGCAAGTGCTTTCTATGACTTCAACTCACAGACAGATGCTTTCGAAACAGTGCTGGTGCATGCTCACTGAATTGAAATTCTCATCACTATATTATTTATTTATATGTAAATAATGTTTGAAATTTGAATTGTTGCAGAGAGCAAGGGCATCAGAAGCAAAAGAGTTGGCGAAGAATGAGAGAGAGGGACATGGCATTCAACCAACTTGGCCTTATTGCTTTTAAGTTTTAACCACACAAGTCATGAACCATGAAGAAGTTATATATGTTTTTCTAGTTCCTACCATTTTAGAAGATCATTTGTTTCCATTCGTTCACAATTCTTGTTTGTATAATCCCAACAACTCAATTGAGCCAATACGTGATGTGTTCTTGAGTGAAAATTGAAATATATTATAATAATAAAATATGATGAAATCCCACTGGCTAGCCACAAATCTTAAATGGAACTAAGATCTGCAATAGATTAGTTATTGACCTATACGTGAAAAAAAATAAAATAAAAATGATGTAATAACTTTAATAATTAATTAATTTTAAAACCTCATGACAAAACTCATTTTCGATGATTTTAATCATTTGGAGTAAAAAATTCTAATCATATTAGATGCACACAAAAATTAACTACCAAATTAATTATTTGGGTAGAATTTATATTGTAATACAAAAATATATATTTTCAATGATTTAAAAATATATGTATTAATACACAAATATATGATGATTAATTTAGTGACTAATGTTTTGTGCGCAGATAATATTTTGAAAATTGTTAGGTGTGATAGGGCTGGAAGCGAGTCAAGCCAACTCGAGCTCGACTCGTTAATAGTTCGATAAGCTGAGTTCGTGAGCTGATGAGCTAAGGTTGAGCCTGTAATTGAGCTCATAAATTAAATGAGTCGAGTTTGAGCGTGAATAAGCTCAACTCATTAGCTTGTGAGCTGACTCAATTATATATATACATTTTATACACACATATCCTATATACATTTAGTTTATACTTTTAATATCATATATATACATATAAAATAGGAATATATAATTTTACATATATTAATGTTCTTATTTAAAATTTTATAATTATTTTTTATATGATTTTGATGTAGGACATAAATAAAAAATTTATAATTAATAGATATATAATATATAAAGTTAATATTTTTTAATATATATAAGTTATAATTTATTGATATAAAATTATAGATTATGTTTCTGTTATTTAAGCCAGCTTGTGAGCTCGAATTGGCTCATGAACCTTCAGTGAGCCAAACTTAAGCTTAAGAAATAAGCTCAATTGTTAATGAGTTGAGTCGTGGGTTAATCTCAATTTTCGTGAGCCGAGCTTGAGCTTGGTCTAGCTCGACTAAACTCGGCTCACTTCCAGCCCTAGGTGCAATCATTCTCATGACTCTCTCATGCTCGACCAATTAAACCTTACTATAATTATCAAATTAAATTGATTTAATAACAATGACAGCAGCGGCATCAAATGAAGCCCCAGAAGCATTGAATTTCAAATTGCAGCTAATGCTATTATTGAATTCAATCAATATAGTGGCTGTAGTTCTATTCCTTTGTCATGAATAATCTCTAAGGCTGAAAATTGACTCGACGATACACTTTACTTGTTATATGTGCCTCTCTTTCTCTCTCACTATTCAAAACTCTGGTAATTAATAATGTAAGCAAGTTTTTATGGTGTACAAAATCTGTTGACTTGATTGCGTTGGTTTCTACCAAGTTCCACACTGAATTGTTGCCATAGTTTGGAGGCCCTACGGCAGCAATTATGTCGGTAAACTGAAAATTTAATAGTATTGTTAATCCGTTTAAGCAGTGTAAATACAACTACTAGAGTACTAGTGCGGAACAATATGGCGACCAACTAGAGAGCTGAATCCAAATCGACCATGGAACCCACCTACACTTAAAATCGTTGTGGATGTTGGCAATTCATTAAGTGAATGATTGAGGAAACAAAATATTTACAACATATTTGGTTGTCATCAAACAATGAAAGGGGAAGGGAGGGTTAGATGCATTGCATCATGAAATTGGGAGTAGATATGGGCCACGCCATGCTCAAAAGAAGATGGGCAATGTGGGTTCTCCATCACTTTTGCTTTCTGAGGTCTTAGCTTCACTGCAACTCTCTATCTATTTCCTATTTGACCCACTATTGACCAAGCTCTTTATTTGTCTCTTAGATAGTTATATTAAATGATGGGTCCCAATGCAAGACCCAAGTTCATAGAAGGGGTATATATATTCCTAATTCGAGGGACATATGTTGGAGAGTTGGAGGTAGTTGTTCAGGGGAGGGCTAGTACTTAATTCGGGAAAGTTAAAGGACTTAGCCACAGTGGGCGTATCTTGAACCTCTTTCAAGTAAAATAAACTACAACTTATTGCTTGTTAGATGCTCTTCGTATTTATAGAGCCAAGTAATAATTTAGCTCTTGAAAAATTGTGGTAGACAAATCCGTCAAGTACTAAAAGAGCTCTTACATTTGTGCATTTGTCATAGTTAATGGATATGAATTAAGTTGTTTAATTTAAAAATTTTAAAAGACGAATATATCTATGTTTCATTTGTTTTTCGTCAACTTCGACAGATGTGTCGAAATGAGCTTGTATCACAATCTCATTTGTGGAGCGGATACGATTCCTCTCTCAAAGGATGAACTCGATTCGGAATTTACTTATATAGTGTCTCGATTGAATTGATGTATTGTAAAATGGTATTGAAGAGTGAATTGCAAAGTGATCATAAAAAAATTTGTGCAAAAGATGAAAATAAAGATAAATAAGAATAAAGAAAATAACAGAAAAATAATAAAAATAAATGTAATAAAAGATACAATGAACTTTAAAAAATGGAAATAACCGAAGGAAAATAACAAAAAAAAATAAAACTTAAAAAAAATAAGAAAATGAAAAGAAAATAAAGAAAAATAAAGAATTTGAAAGAAAATAGTGGTGTCATTCAACACTCACATGCACAAGTATTTCATTTTTCCGTGCGTCAGTGTGACGAAAAATTTCTGTAGAATTTTGATGTGACTTTGAAGTAGGTTGGAATGCATGATTATTTTGACTTCAACCTTTCTATTTATAGAGGAAGGATTTGACAGTTGTTCCCCGCACATTCACTATGCAGCTTGTTCTTTACTTTTCACCTCATGTTCTCTATTCCAACTTGAGAATCAAGTAATAGTCAACTCAACTCGAGGGTCAAGTAAAAGCCTTAATGTTCAAGGAAAAAAAGTAACTGCTTTCTAACTTGTTTTTCACGTGCTGAAATCCTCAACTTCGACTTTGTTTATGCTGAAATCTTCGACTTTGACTCTCCTGCTAGCTTTGACAATCTTTGACTTTGACGTTCTTACACCATATTTCTTTGACTTCGACTTGCTTGCATCTGCATATGTTACTAGCTCCAACTCTTTAGATCGATACAAGTATTCGAAACTCTATAGTCGAAACTCATTTAAGTCGAGAAAACTATCTAGCACCAACAAATGTTGGCAATCTTTGACTTCGACTCTTCTTGCTCAAGTCTGCACCTTCAACTTAATTTTCAGCCTAATACAAACTACTGTCGACATTTATCTCAGTGTCGAAAAACTCATTCCGAAGGCCAAACTAATTCTCTTACTAGTTTCACCTAGTTATTCAAATTGACACAATTCTTATGTCGACCTTCAAAGAGTCGACATTTAATTGAGTCGAAATATCGATTTTGAGTGCCAACAAATGCCCTTTAAAACTTATTATTTTGTGAAAAAAAAACAAGTTTTATATATGTTTATGATGGGAGCTGGACCATCAAAGGTTCATAAAGTTTGACCTACTACCTCCTCAAAGGTATTGCATTGTCATTTAAATTGTTCTCGTTATCTCTTATACTTGCAATTTCACCTGCATTGCAATCGAAGCCATTTCAATCAAAGAAATCACAGAAAGGGACTTACTCTCAAGTTGCTGATGTCGACACTCCCTCTGATCGGGAAGTGGATCAGCCTATTCATGCTAAAACAGAAATTCTTTAGCTTATTGTTAGTTTGTCTGCCCCTGTTCCAACTCCGATTCAGAATCCACCATTGACAGCAGCATCTCATACTTCGACAACTTCTCCTCTGTTATCTTTCTTAAGTTAGCATCATCTATTAAATAAATGTTCACTTGCTATCTAACTTTTATACCCTTCCTTTTCTAGGTTTGCTATACTCCTCTTCCTAGTGATGCTGAAATTCACCAAGAATCTGATCCTGGATATGGGTCAGGATCGACTACTGCAGCTAAACTTCTACTACTGGACTATCGACATAGAAATTTGTCGACTAGGACATGGAGTCGACACAGAAATTTGTCAACCAGGATTAAGGGTCAACATAGAAATTCGTCGACAAGGACATAGAGTCAACACAGAAATTCGTTGACCAGGGTATAGGGTCGACACAGAAATTCGTCAACCAGGATTAAGGATCAACACAGAAATTCATCGACCAGGACATAATGTCGACACAGAAATTCGTCGACTAGAACATAGGACCACTTTTTAATGTTCCTTCTCTAGAAACTAGATATTTGATTTTGATGACATCAACTTCAACCTGAAAAATATCATGTTTGAAGCTTAATAAGTTTATTTGTGCAAATCTTAAGAAAGTAAATCAGACTTCTCAAATTCTAAGGGATCAAGATCATATATACAATCCAGTGCACGCTCCCCTATGCACTCCTTTCTCTCAGCCATGTAGCCTGAGAGTCGAGCCTAGTGGCTCGACACTTCCATTAGATGGTTTTTTTGGCGGCCAAGTCCTCCTTGGCCTTAGGGACCAATCTAATACCATGGGTCCCCACATAGCACCCTTTAATGAGAGATTGGTCACATGTGCTCATATCAACGTCTAGTGGTCGAACACTAGATCGATATTCCTTAATGCTAATATTCATCTGTTTGACATAGTAAGGTCCATCGTTAGCTTTGATCTCTCCAATCCTTCCATCTTCATCCCTTTGCCTTAGTAGGAAATCTAGCACATCTTCCCCATCCTTTGAATAAATTGGCCTTTCGGCTTTAAACATGTCAATCTCGACTTGACCCTTTTCATCGACTATGTCGACAGCAGCCATATTAATCGAGCAAATCATTTTCTCGATTTTAGCAAAGTTTAAATGTACTTGGTAGGGATCTGTATCCACCTTCATTTTTGGTTTCTCAGCAAACTTAAGTTGACCATCCTCAATCGCCTTCTAAATCAAATCCCTAAAATATACACAATTATTAGTATGATGTCCAGGAGCTTGATGAAATTTACAAAACTTCCGATTCTTGATTTCTGTTACAGAAGGGATTTGTTTTCCCTCAGGGAGAACGAGTTGCTTGTCTTTTAATAACATGTCGAATATTTGATTTGTTTTAGTTAGGTCGAAAGAATAACTTCTTTCTCCCAATAAAGGAGATTTGTCTTTTGCTGGATTAAGAGATCGACATACATAGGGAGGTCCATCTTTTTAATTCAGCTGTAAAAGCAGTTTCATTATTCGACTCTTCTTCAACGATGCATTCTAAAAAAAGTTACTTCTTTATTGAGAAAGGATTTTTTTCTCGCTTGACTCAAATTCCTCTTTTTCTTTATTTAGTTTCTCAATTTTCTTAACCTTGTCATCTAATTTAGCTATGTTGAGGAACTACTAATTCACTAGCTTCTTTCGAATAGAAAAGTCGAGACCATTGATAGCCATTTTGACTACTCCCGGTTCCGGAATAGGAGTAAAATATTTGTTTCTCATATTCTTGAAACGTATTAAATAGTCGTTGATCGAGTCACACTTTTCTCTATTGACTGTGAATAGATCAGTCAAAGTCACATTTATTTCTCCTTTAAAGAATTGATCATGAAAGCCTCTTTCTAATTGTACCCAACTATGTATCGAGTTGGATTGCAAGTTTAAAAACCAAGTAAAAACATTCTTTGCCAAAAGAGGAGGGGAAGTATTTTATTTTCAAATATTCATTGCTTGCCAACTCCCCTATTTCGACCATATAACGAGCAATATGTTCGACAGTCGACTCTCTACTTTCTCTTGAAAACTTAGTGAGAGATTTTGAAGCTTTTATGCCCCTTGAAAATTCAGCTTGCAAGACATAGTCATGGAAAGGAGAAATAAAATAGGGCTGATTAGTTATTCCTATATTCAGGCCAGCTCAATTCAATATTTGTTCGACAGTCTGAGTAATATTTTGCTCATAAGCCTGAGTAGCATTGTTAGCTCTAGCTTCATGCAATATCTTGTTAGGATCTTTCCCTCTATTCAATGTTATTGGAGGATTGTTTACATTGGAACTTAGAGGGATATTATAGGGTCAATTGATAATTTATGCAATATTATCGACACATCGAGCTACCCGCTCTATCCTAGCAGTATTGTTTTCAAGAATAGGGTTTAAGACTGTAGCCATCTGCTGAGTCAGCATATTAACTAAGTCATGATGACTATCCTTTATTTGCTGTCGAAACACAGCTAATGACTCGACTGCGTTTGAGGGATTTATACTTGTAGGAATGTGTCTCGACATCTTAGGGATGATAAATTCTCCCCTAGCTGTAATCATCGACCTTCTTGGTTCAATCGACACTTGCCTAGGTATCAAAATTATATTTGGAATGGTATTTTTTCCTGACACCATAGGTTGAGGTTGCTGCTTAGGTATCGACTGTACGGGTATTGAGTGCACGGGTATCGACTACATGGGTATCGACCCTAAGTGTAAACCCCGGATAATTAATAAATATAAGCCAGTAAATTAATTATTACTTAAAAAAAGTAGAAAGTTAAATTTTATAGTTTAGAATGGAATAAATAATTAAAATATAAATTTTGACACTAATATTAAAGGTTTCGGCATAAAATTAGGCAAAACAGGTCAAATCGAGCCCAAACCAGGTCCAAGGCCCAACCCAACATCACATTAATGAATGGCTTCAGCCACTCTCTCCCCCACATTATAAGTTTCACACTGGAAACATGAAGGGAGAAGGGGAAGAACTTCAAACCCTAGTCCCAAATTTCATCTCATCATATCTCTCAATCCGGAGCTCCGATCACCACACCGTTAAGCCCACTAACTAATTTGGTAAGGAATCTCGGTCTCACTCTCAACCTCTTTTTTTTCCCCCAATTTTCAAAAATTTGGATGTTTGGTTATTGAAATTTGATGTCTTGGTGTTTAGGATCCAACTAGCTTGAGAAAACCATTAAGTTTTATCCCATTGGTGCTTGGGTAGGGTAAGAACCTCAAAACTCTTATTGATTAGTGAATTAGCAAGCTTGGATGTTGATTTTAGTGAATATGTTGTGGATTTAGATTAAATAATGTTGTTTTGGAGTACCTTGATGATGTTGGGAGCTTGATTCTTGAACCTTGGTGGCCAAAATTCTGTTGGAGAGGCTTTGGAATTGTGGGCACTTGAGAAACAGTGACCTTGAGGTGTCTTTGACTTAGGAAGAACTCGGCCAAGGTATGATTTTGGTTTTTCGTATGCAATATGTAATGTCTTGTGAAAACTTAGGCTAGATGACCTAGGATAAGATGAACTGTGTGTTTGATGTCTATTTAGTGATTTTAGTTATTGTAGTATGTGTTGGATTGATGTGGATATTTGGTATGTTGGTGAAAGGTATGAATGTG
The DNA here is from genome assembly GCF_000816755.2 of Arachis ipaensis. Classification (NCBI taxonomy): domain Eukaryota; kingdom Viridiplantae; phylum Streptophyta; class Magnoliopsida; order Fabales; family Fabaceae; genus Arachis; species Arachis ipaensis. The sequence continues at coordinate 37,636,577 of NC_029787.2, read as the reverse complement.
GTGTATGATTGATGAGGTGATGGTTTTAATGAACTATAATGATACATTGACGATTGATGTTGTAGTGAGATTAATGGACATGAATTATTATTGTTGGTACATTGAGAAATAATGTTGTATTGAATGTAATTGTTGGAGTTAGACTTGATGATTTTGTGGAATGGGATGTCATGATATGAAAATGAAGTATTGAGGTGTGGTTGGTATGTTTTGGTGCTATGTATAGTTGTGGTAGGTTGGTAGAAAATTGTGAAAGTAGAGGTTTGATAATTTTTTATGAAAAAATAATTTTTGACTGAACTTCGGTGGGCTATAACTCGACTTCCGGATCCCAAACCTTTTCAAACTTGTTTCATATAAAAATTGGGTCCATAAAGTTTATGCCGTTCAAAGAACGGACTAAAATGATTTCTAACAAAAAAGTTATGCGCGTCAGAAGTTCAATGTGTAAAAATGAAATTTTGCAGCACTTAACCATTTTAGCTATTATGCATAACTTACGTACGTAAGCATGCACGCGACGTGGGCATTTCATTCGGGTTTGATGTCCCGCGTATGCGAGAGGGTGCATGCGTACACGAGGATATGAATTTAAGGGTTCGCGTACGCAGACACTCGCACGCGACGCGAGCAAACCATTCGAGCCAAGGAGACTCGCGTACGCGAGCAAAGGTCGCATACGCGAATTGGGAAAAATAATACTTTTGCATACGCGGAATATGGTTCCGTATGCGGGACCTATTTTTTAGAAATTTGAGTTTTGTGATTTTAAACATGATTTTAAACCTCTAAACCTCTATTTTTACTCTCTAAGACCCTAGAATTGAGTTGTAATGATAGTGAAGGGGGTTGAACTATGAAAGGTGGTAACCTAGAAGTGAAGGAAGTTGTGGAGTAATGAATTATGATTGAGAAAGTGCGGAAGTAATGATGATGATGTTATGAATGATGGAAAAATTGATAATCAATGATTGATAATAAATGAATTTGATAAAGGAGGCCTAATTGAGAATGTTGATGATGAGTGTGTCGGTCACTATATCCGAAGAGTGTGATGGGCACTATATCTCTGATAGGTAGTGACTATGACTATGATGAGGTGGATTGAAAATGATTATGTTAAGTTACTTTTTTTCTTGTAATATTTTTTGTGTATGATCTGTTATGTTTTTGTTGCATCGTATTTTTCTCTATTTGTAGAGTGTGTCGGGTACTATATCCCATAAGTGTGTCGGACACTATATCCCAAAAGCGTGGCGGGCGCTATATCCCAAGAGTGTGGAAGCACTTTACCCTGGAAAGTGAGTCGGGAACTATATCCCATTAGTGTGGCGGACACTATATTCCGAGAGCGTGGAAGACACTATATCCCAAGAGTATGAGAACACTTTATCCTAGGAAATGCGACAAGCACTATATCCCATGAGTGTGACGGGTACTATATCCCGAGAGTGTGACGGGCACTATATCCTAAGAGTGTGGAGGCATGACAGAGAGATGATATCCGGGTTAGCTACCAGGTGTGTCGGGTTCTGGCAAAGAAACTAACACATGAGCTCACGACCAGTAGAAAAGGCATACATCATATGCATTTAATTGTCTTATTTGAGTTTGCACTACTTGAGTTTGCCTATTTGAATATCTATGCTTACTTGCTATATGATTTTTCTGCTGTAACTATACTCTAATTTTGTTTTTCTTTGTCATGTTTTGTTTGTTTGTGTGGTTCCATCAGAGTTTTGAAGGATTGGCGGAAGACGGAAGGCGGAAATTAGGGCTTAAGTTAGAAAGGAATTAGAAATAAGAACCTTAGATAACCTACCTTGTTTATGGTTTTCCGTTTTAAATTCTGAGTATCGAAGTTCTATGATTACTTCTAACTTTTCCGAGACCTTATATCTTATGTACGTGGGGACCTTTACTATGCTGAGAACCTCCGGTTCTCATTCCATATATATGTTGTCTTTTTCAGATGCAGGTCGAGAGGTACCTTGTTGAGCATCTGGTGTTTTCTATGCAAGCGAAGATGGATATTTTGGGATTGATGTATTTTGTTTATGCCTTGTTTATATGTTTATAGACTCTATATATATATATATATATATATATATATATATATATATATATATATATATATATATATATATATATA
>NC_029787.2:37627630-37634366 GCF_000816755.2 Arachis ipaensis | reverse complement strand
ATATAATTTATGTTTAATCCTCTTAGAGGTTTTTGGAGAACTAGGTACTTACCTTATGTATGTTGGGGTATTTGGGTTATACTTATATACTTATGTATGTAAATATTCTCTGGCCGGCCTTGGCTTCGCAGGATGAGCCCGGAGCTTGCTATCATGTATTTTGGTACTTTATCCTTTATATATTTCATGTCTTACCCTTATCTGTTTACCAGTTTATGTTTTCTAGTGTGATGCGCTTTTCATTTTATACGGTTTTTTGTTTAAACTTTTTTTTTTCAAGGCTCCTAGATACAACTTTCTTCAACTATATCTATATCTATATATTTTATTTTAGAGGTTGTAATACCTCACTACCCCTGTTTTACAAACTTAAGCGTAAAGCTCTGTGTGGTAGGATGTTACACTAAATATGGGGGATTATTCATAAGATGCGGACAAGCATTATAGTTGAAAACATTAGGGTTATACCCTCCTCATGTGGGGTATCCAGGAAGAGGCATGAGATTATACAGTGGATTAGTCCTCACGCTACCACTCCCAGGATGAATTATCACCTCAAAAGATGGTGAATAATTATATGACAATTCATACTGGGGCCATGTCGAAGGTTGCCCTTCTGTAATCACAATAGGAGCACCACATCGACCACTACTCACTACTATAGGGGTAGCTTCAAGTATTTCTCATACTGGCCTCCTCTGCCTCTTCAGAGTTCAACCCATCAGTCGAAGTACAAGCATAATCAGACATACTTATAATCTTACCACTTTGCAATTGCATGCAAAGTTATACGTCACTTAAATTTACCCAATGTCCCACCGGACATGCCAATTTATTTCACTCGTTTTTCGTCGATTTTGACAGATAGTGTCGAAACGAGCTTGTATCACAATCTCCTTTGAGAAGCGTATACGACTCCTCTCTCAAAGGATGAGCTTGACCCAAGATTTACTTATCTAGTGCCTCGATTGAACCGATGTATTGCAAAATGGTATTGCAGAGTGAATTGCGAAGTGGTAATCGAAGAACTTGTGCAGAAGATGAAAATAAAGATGAAATAAGAATAAAGAAAATAACAGGAAGTGGTAATTTACGGTTACCAATTTTTCATAACTTTTAATTTAATCTCTCCGCCATCAAACCTTATCAATATTTCTCATTAACAAATTTTCATTCACAACAACCCCAAAATCATCAAAACAACCCCAACTGGGCTGTTTCTCATTGACGAACCAACAAATCACAAGCAACAATAATTCAATAAAATTTCAACATAAACTTAATCAAACTCAATCAATAATCAAGCAAACCAACGATAATTTATCACTGAATATTTAATCGGTGCAAAATTACCAAATGCTACTTCCGTACGGCGATCACCAAACTAAAACACCAAAGAAGCTTTCTGAACCAGAAATCAAAGAAGAAAACGTCAAAATCAGCTACTCCACCTCCGGGGCTCTCTCAGCCGAACCTTGCATGGAGGGACAACAGCTCCACCATTGATTCCCCTCAAACAAAAATAACGTCAGCGTGAAGAGGAAGAAGATACAAACACTTTAATCAAATTAAATTTTTTTATCAAAATTACAGAACTCAAGAAATCAAACGCCAAAGGTTGGAGGTTCCATACTTTCTCATTCTCTCTCTCACTCACAGCTTCCTCTTCTTTTTTTTTTTCTTGGTTCTGTCATGTACGTGGGAATGATGATTAGTGATCCTAATTAAATGACATTGATGATGTGTCAAGGGGTGGAGTTGAGTGTCACAGTGTAAAATAATTTTTATCTTCTGTGCAACTGATTTTGTTATTGTCTTTGTTTGCGCTGCTGCTCTTATCTTTTGTTTGTGTTTTGTCTGCCGATCTTGTCTTTCATACATACCGATGCAATACACAGAACAATACTAACTAGTAGAGTGGAAATAACATTCTTATTCTCATTCTTGTTTACTTTATTTTTTATTTTTACCAATGAAAATGTCATATTTAGTTTATGTTTAGAGTTGTTAGCTTTTTTTTTTAACTTAAAAATTTATGACGCATTATACTTTAGTCTACGCGAATGAATTCTTTCAATTGTTTGTAACAATTAAGGGAGTAAAGTATGATCTCTTACCATTAATTTTATAAATAAGACAAAAAAATATAAAAAAAAAATAATAAAAAATTAAAAATCACACCATACTCCCTCAATTTTTTTTAATAATTAAAATTTGAGAGAATCCATTCTCTTAATCTACATCAAGAGATGGCCAATGCCACTAATGGATTCATTTATTTCTTTTATCTTCATATTAAATTATAGTGAGGGACAAATTCAAAAATATTATTATAGGAAGGCTAATAACATATATATATTAAAATAAAATTTATGCAAATAAATTATAAATGTAAGATGCATTATAAAAAAATTTATTAGTTGTAAAAAATCTATTTTGTTTTCGGGTCTACTCTTCACACTATTCATAGTTGAAAAAAAATCTTAGTTGTAGTAGTTGAAATTGAAAGAGTTAATAGTTAATACCAAGTGAATCAAATGATCAATCAAATGATACATTAAAGACTTTTGTGTCTTTGTTAATCCTTGATATAACTCAGAAATTATACACAAATTACTTAATACAACATGAATATCAAACTTATAATATTAAACTTGCATTCTAATGTGAAATTTATTTTGATTACTGAACTCATTGGATAAAAAATATTCTACTATTTCACTTATTTTTAGATATTAAAAATTATTAATATTTAGACTGAATTTTTATTTATATTAAATTAAATATTAAATATATTTTTCAAACAAAAAATAAAATTATATAATATATAATAATTTTATATAATTAATAATTTATTATTATTAATTCTTTTAAAACAAATCTAGCGGGCTAAGGCCGTCACTTGCCCCATCTGTCCATCCCTGATTATAGTGTCATTACATTATGTAACTTAAATTGAGGCATGGCATATATATGTCATTGCCTCAGGGTTTAAGATAAAATTCATTGCTTATGATTGATTGGTTTCTGCTGCAGAATAGTGTTTCAATTTCTGTATTATCTTTAACATCAAAGAACCTGACTCATATGAGTTCACCAATAATACGCATTCTTTACTTTTAGGTGCATAAACGGCATGATTCCAAAGAATTGAGTATAGACTGTGTTAAACTGATTCTTAATCTCTACATTTATGCAAACTATTAAAAATAATTATTGTAATTGCACAAAGAGAAAATGTGCAAGTTGGGAAAGAATAACATACTCTCTTAGACAGAAATTCTTCATTTCTTCTCATGTAATATTGATCCTAACTAATTTACAATTTATATCCTTGTTATAATGTAAACTGTTTCCAAGAATTATAAATCACTTGATGAAATATCACCATCAGTTTTAACCGAGCATCTTGGATGACACATTTGCTTCCCAGATGCAAAGATTGTGAGGAAATGCATTGCAAGAGAAGGATATTGAGCCTCCTCGGTCTGTTCTGTGCAAAGACACAACAAATGAAACTGATCCATCTACATGCTTCTACATATGATATCATTGAATTCTTTTGTAAAATCATTTTTTTATTATATACTTTTTTAGTATATATATGAACAAATGTAATGATAACATGAATATAGTTAAAACATGAATTTAGTTTTATTTCGTTTTGTTCACTTAACCTTCTTATCCACCCCTCAATTATCTGGCCTTCACCTCCAATAACACTAAAACAACTGTGATATAAACATTTATTTTAGTGATCCATAATGATGATAACTCTAATATACTTGATTAATTATAAATATTACTTGGTTTTATCAAAGTGATTAGCCTATATATTTTCTTGTATTATGTTCACTTGGACCTCGTTTTATTTATAGGTAGAATATTGTTTGCTGTTCAATGGTAGAGAGAGTATAATCCTTCATTGGTAAGTAAATTTAAAAGTATAATTATATTAATTTGGCCTTATGTTGTGATCAACACCTTCCATAAAATAAGCACTAACCAATAACATCTCCTGCTCCAACAACAATTCAGCCGAGGGTGACAGCAGCCATAATCCAAAAAGACCAATAACAATAACATCAAAACCATTGAATTAACATTGACCAGGTTTCTGTATATATTTACATTATAGTTATTAGTTCTCAATCAAACATAATCTACCAAAACAGTACAGCAACAGCAGCAGCGCAAACACAGATAGCAACAAAATGAGCTGCACAAAAGATAAAAACTAGACACTAACGTAAAAATAGTAGATCAATAATAACATCACAGATCATCCCTTAAAGTGTGATTCTTAATACTGAATCATTCACAACACAGTGACTAAGACACAGACAGACATATATAAGCTTACCTTTGGAGTTGCACGACTTTCTTTTTCAGTAGTTCCAACAACTCCAATTCTATCTGTTCGAATTCTTGCTTTCATGTCATCTGTAACCTTTCTCAAACCTAGGATATAAAAAATATAATTCATATATGCCAAATGTTCACTCAAGAATACAAGAGTAAGAATAAACTACCTGAAGTGATATCTCCTGAACTGATATGTTGAAAAACAGCAGATATCCTTACGTTTGGCTTAGAACATGAAGCCCAAAATGTTTCAGAACTATGGAGAGGAGGGGCAGCAGGTGAATTAGATGCAGCAATTACTTTTTTTGTTGGACTCTATACAAGGCTAAAGTATGAAACTTCTTAACATAATCCCTCAAACCAGGAACATATAAATCTTTCACAAGAGCTTTGACCCACTCAACATGATTTGGGTCTTTATTTCTGTCTCGACAAGCACCTGATTATTACCAAAAAGAAAACTAATCCTTCACATGTGAAATTTCAGTGAATGTGAATTAGTAAAGTGAAAGAAAAAGTCTAAGAGGCTATTACAAGATTGGTACACATGATTATGTAACTGAAGTATTTGCAAAGGTAAATTGCAAATCCAGCATTTATCATCATAGTATAACCATGCTTCCCACCATAAGCCACATCAGTTCCAAAAGCCTTATACCACTTGAAAAATTTATCATAGCATTTTAAAATCATGGAACAAAAGAAGGTTTTTTACAAGCAAGGACTATAAGTTTTTTTTTTTCTTCATGAGTTCAAAACATCATGCCATAGATACTTATTAAAATATGAAAAAAGGTAAGCATCCATGAACCCAAGAAGTTCACCATACTACGAAGTTTTGGTAAAACAGAGAAATCCCAACCAATAACAGAGGCATTGAGGCATCAAATTAACAAGAATAAAGTAACAAATTGCAGAGGTTGAACCAAAGAATAAAAAGAGTAAATCATTGAATTTAAATATTTAAAATTTTATATTAAATTTTTAATAATTATATTTTATATTTAATTAAATCGGTTGAATTCTGGTTGAACTCTGATTGAACTTTTGAATTATTAAGCCAGTCATTCTACCAATTTAGGTTCGGTTCTGGCAACTTTGTTCAAGACCGTATCCCCCTTTTAAATATGGTGAATGTTCCAATAAAAACATCTTTACATAAAGATGGTAACAATCTAACAATTTGCAATATGGTCTTCATTTGAAGATATTTTTGCAGGAATATCCACCTTTAAACATTACGTCAAAATTAAAACCACATCAATTTTTTTAGCAAAAGTGAGTTTTTTCCAGAAAAAAAAATAACCTTGCATTGCTCGACAGTAAACAAATATGAGCCGTTGATTTGTGCAAACAAACTTTGGGATTGAGAAGTTATAACAGTTAAAGAACAGGTGTGCAGGTAGTTGGATAGTTTTGATGAGCGGCCAGTTGCAGCAACTCCTACTGTACTAATTAAATAAGTTCCATCGATTTAATTAATTAATTATGACATTCTGTGACGACGACGAGACTCTAATTTTTGTTTACTCAGATTAGATTCGTCAACTCAAGACGTACGATTATTAATATTCATATTCATTTCTTGCACTTCCCCTTTGTCCTCTTTCCATTCGAGTTCCTCCCAAAAAGTAGCACCAATGACCAATTACAATGTAAGGGAGAGCTAGAGACAAAATCGGAGTTAGTTTTGCTTGAAATCTTTCCCTCATCTGGCTGCAATGAGTAGTACTGGCAAGAGAAAGCTGATTCCGATGAACATGGAAGAGGCTGCACTCTTGTTGAGCCATGTGACTCAGCCTCGGAGACCCCTTCTCTCTCTTCCCTTTTCCTTTTGGCTACTAAATAAATTAATTAACTAATTAATGATTTTTCTATTTCTAGTATCAGAGTTATCAACGCAAACTGCTTGAGGAGGACTTGAATAAGAAATGGCGCCGCATCATGCTCAACTCCTCGGTGAGTCGGTATACTATTTTCCAATTCCTTTTCTCTCCCTTTTGCATTCTCAATTTATCTCTACACAATTCACATGAATTCAACTTGCTGTGTACATAGCCCGTTACACCATTGGAACACTGTGAATGGTTGAATAAGCTCTTGACTCAAGTCTGGCCCAACTATTTTAATCCAAAGCTTTCAAGAAGGTTATCCGCTATAGTGGAGGTGACATTTCACTTTCCTTGTTTACGCCTGGATTCTATATATTTTCTAAACTAGATCGCTTACGTTCTACTTTATTTTGGTTTTGTGTGCCAAATTGCTTTAATTTGATTGCATATAAGTTTTTATGTTAACTTTGATTTTTTTTTCTTGTCTCATGATCTAGAAGCGGTTAAAGCTCCGGAAACCGAGCCTTATAGTAAGTAAA
>NC_029787.2:37612919-37627623 GCF_000816755.2 Arachis ipaensis | reverse complement strand
CACACTTTTTTAATTGTAACATGAAGATTAATGATGCTGAAAAATTAGAAAATGTGTACTGAACTAAGATGCTTGTTTTTGTAGGAGAAAGTTGACCTGCGTGAGTTCTCGCTAGGATCATGCCCTCCAAGTTTGGGTCTTCAAGGGGTGCGGTGGTCAACTTCTGGTGATCAGGTTTTGTTTTGTTTCACAATTGTTTTGAGCCTGTTTCCACATACCTAACAATTTTGTAAAGTATTCTGTTGGTATTTGACAGCGGATCTTGAACATGGGTTTTGATTGGGACACTAGTGACATGAGTATTTTGATGCTTGCCAAGCTTGCCAAGCCATTGATGGGAACTACCCGAATTATGATTAACAGTCTTCATATCAAGGGTGATGTATGTCAATAGGATCTATATTTCTTTAAGATTCTAAGGCACTAAGCTATATAAAATGAAACAACATATATCAAAACAAATAAGCAAGTTTGATTTTTGAAGCAAGTAATCACACTTATTACTATGAGAACTATAAAATACTTTGCCCGGATTTGAAGAAAATTCATTTCTAAACGCTTATGCCTTGTGTTTGTAGCCACTAATTATTAGTTAAATCATTTTTCTTTGCTAATCTAATCATTCACATTTTTATGCAGCTCCTCATTACACCAATTCTAGATGGAAAAGCCCTTCTGTATTCATTTTCATCAAAACCTGAGGTGAGAATTGGAATTGCGTTTGGAAGTGGCGGAACAGAGGTGCCTGGTGTTTCTTCTTGGCTGGTGCGTCTTGGAGAATTTATTTTTGAAAAAGCTAATGTTTATCATTTCTGGCATAATTCAATCCATTTTGAAATAATTAAATCAAGATGATTCTATATTCATTTTTGGCTTAGTTCATTTCAATTTTCACCGCGGGCTCAGACTTTGAATGTGCTATGTGAATTTAAGTCTCTTTCTTTAACCTTCTGTCTTACTTTCCTCCAATGGAGTACGATATTTCATTCCAATTGCACTTTTCCTTTTATACAGGAGAAACTTTTTACCGACACTTTGCTTAAAACCATGGTGGAACCTCGGCGCCGATGCTTCTCTTTGCCGGCAGTGAATTTAAGGAAAAGAGTTGTTGGAGGCATTATATATGTTACAGTGATTTCAGCCAACAAACTTTCTAGGAGTTGCTTTAAGGGAAGCCCATCTTTGAGGCAGCAAAATGGCTGCTTGGAAGAAAAATTGGATGACAAGGACCTGCAGACATTTGTGGAAGTAGAAGCAGAGGAATTGACAAGGAGGACAGGTGTGAGCCGAGGTTCAACACCAACATGGGATGCAACGTTTAATATGGTATTACATGACAGTACAGGAATTGTTCGCTTTAATCTTTATGAGTGCCTTCCCAGCAGTGTGAAGTATGACTACCTAGCAAGTTGTGAAATCAAGGTATTGTCATTGATGTTAATATATACAAGCAGAAAATTGTTTACTTTATCTCATTGCAGCAATTGCTTATCTATCTTTAAGCCTCACTGATGCTTTGTGTTTGAGAAGATGAGGCATGTTGAAGATGATTCGACAATAATGTGGGCAACTGGGCCGAACTCTGGTGTCATAGCAACACATGCAAAAGATTGTGGAGATGAAATCGAAATGACTGTTCCATTTGAGGGGTCCAACTCTGGAGAGGTACATTATCTATGGCTAGTAAATTAGCATCCACTTGCTTTGCTTTTTCTTTGTTGTGTAAAACGATAGTATTTCCAGGCAGGCTTTTTTGAAGTGGATACTTTGAAATTAGAATTGTAAAAGTAGTTATAGGAGATATTAGAGAGAGTGGCATTTTTGGAATAGGATAAGGACACCAAATGGGAGAGTACTCTTTATAATATGTACGTATAGATGTATAGACAAATGGGAGAATCCCCTTTAATAATATGTATAAATGTATGGATGTATAGATAATGAAATGATTGCTTCCTGCCTCTGTCTAACATTATTCTCTGATTAAAATAAAAAGGAAAATAAAATTGAATGTGAATGGAATGTTTAACTCATCATACCTCTCATCCATTTTCAGTTGAAGGTGAGAATTGTAGTAAAAGAATGGCAATTTGCTGATGGTTCACATAGCTTGAACAGCCTCAGTACTAGCTCTCAGCCACCACTAAGTGAATCATCAAATCTGCAGTCAAAAACTGGAAGGAAACTTAGGATAACTGTTGTTGAAGCAAAAGATCTAGCTACAAAAGACAAATTTGGAAAAGTTGATACATATGTCAAACTGCAGTATGAAAAGGTGAGTGAAACTGATTGTCAAACTGTTGTAGAGATTGGAATAACACGTTTCTCAATAGGATGCTTACTTGTAGTTGTACTATAATGAATAATGATTTAAACTCTTGAAGCACACTTTCCCTTTCTTGTGTGCAATTTGTGGAAAGAGAACTTGTGCAAATAGAATATTTGTTTACTTTAAGCATAATCGATGCAAATTGCAATGCCGTTTGAAAATAACTCACTATCTGATTTGGTTGTTAATACTCTTTCAGACTATCCAGAAAACCATGAATGCTCAAACTCCAAATCCTATTTGGAATCAATCATTTGAATTTGATGAGACGGGTGGTGATGAATACCTAAATGTAAAGTGCTTTACTAATGAAGTTTTTGGAGATGAAAATATTGGTAGTGCTCATGTAAATTTGGAGGGACTAGTAGACGGCTCAGTCAAGGATGTGTGGATCCCTCTGGAAGGAGCGAGTTCTGGCGAGTTAAGACTTAAGATAGAAGTAGTTAAGGTGAATGACCAAGAAGGATCAAGGGTATGTGTCCTCAACAGGGGCTGGGGAATGAAGCACAAAGCAATAACTTATTATAATATGATGCTATCACTTCAGTTATTTTTACCCATGTCAAATTTTCACCTAACTTTGATATCATGCATTGCTCCTTCAAAATGAACAGGATACAGCTTCGAGCTCACACAAAGGTTGGATAGAACTAGTTGTGATTGAAGCAAGGGATCTTATTGCTGCTGATCTTAGAGGGACAAGTGATCCTTATGTGAGGGTAGACTATGGAAACTTGAAGAAAAGGACAAAGGTTAAGACCTAGAATCCTTAATTTGCAGTAACAACACTTGATAACACATACTCATATTTCTACTAAATATTTGTGAAGTGTAATCTCCAAGCCTTTCATTGTTTCATTCACGTGTTATGCCCCCTGTTCTTTCTTGCTTATGTCATTTTTCCATGGCATTTTTATGCTGATTTTATCTGACATTGTGTGGTAGGTTATTCCCAAGACTTTGAATCCTCAATGGAACCAGACCTTAGACTTCCTGGACGATGGCAGTCTCCTTGTACTGCGTGTTAAGGACCATAATGCTTTACTGCCCACATCAAGCATCGGTGAATGTGTTGTGGAATATCAAATGTTGCCTCCAAACCAGATGGTTGACAAGTGGATACCTCTCCAAGGGGTGAAAAGTGGCGAGATCCACATCCAAATTACAAGAAATGTCCCTGAGATGAAAATGAGACAAGTTGTGGATTCTGAACCTTCGTTAAGCACATTGCACCAAATTCCTACCCAGGTTAGATCTCTTGCATAATTTTAGCAATTCCAATCAGAAGCTGTCTCCTGTTTCCATTTTCCCTTAACAAACTGTTGAAATTGAATATGGTCAGATGAAAGAGATGATGATGAAGTTTCGATCGTTAATAGATGACGGAAATGTTGAAGGACTGTCTAGGATTTTGAGTGAGCTAGAAACTCTGGAGGACACTCAGGAAGGATATATAGCGCAGCTGGAGACACAGCAAATGATGCTTCTCAGCAAAATAAAGGAATTAGGACAGCAGATCATCAATTCTTCTCCATCCCTTCAGAATTAACTAAGTAGTCCTCCAATCCATTCAAGTATATTGCTTCAATGAATCATCATAGATAGATTAATGTTGATGTGTACATGTGTATCAGAGTTCCGCCTACTACTAACTATGGATTAAGACAATCTGCTGTATAACACTTACTCCGTCAATAAAATCTTATTAATGTAAGAGACCTACTACACATACAAGTCTTTTTGACATACAAGTTTATACAAGTTAATCCTAATTGAATAAAATCCACTTTATAATGCAAGGAAGGAGAGGAAGAGTTTTGAATTATATAAAACTTATTAATACACATACATAAAAAATTTTTAAAAAATACAATATAAATAACTTGTATGGACTTGTATGTGTAAATGACTTGTATGTAGAGAATAATCCTTAATGTAAAAGTTATTATTATTATTATTTTTGTTTTATTATATAACACAGGAAATGAAAATGCATCAAAACAAATTCCAAAGGTAGCGCAGAGAAATGCTGGGTAGATGCGAATATGGCATTTCGGAACAGTACTGCGAAGTTATCGGAACTTCCTCTGAGTCTCAGGACCTCATTCTTGTGCACAACTGCTTCGCATTCTTATCAACTGAGCACTCTGAGGCCTTTCTCTATCACCGCCAAAATTGCCCAACCCAAACGACTCTCCAAAGCTCTTCCTTGCCATTTTGCTTTAGGTAATGTTATTCTACCACGGTAAATGGTAATGTATTAAATTCATTATCCTTTTACTTACATTACATGAATCTTTTGTTGAACCTTGTAAAGGTAGAAACCGAAATCTCCAAGGTCTCGCAGTTGCTATTCTGAAGCTCTGGGAGAAAAGCTTAGTTGTGAAGATTGCTGTTAAGCGTGGTATCCTGAATACAAACAATGAACTAATGGCTGAGGAGCTCAAGGTATGTTATATGTAGCTTTGGTTATAGTCCTAGTCATTGTTCAATGGAGCATGATGATAAATCTTTTGTTTTTATTTCCTGGTTCAGAAATTAATGGGAGGTACCTTGTTGATAAGAAATAAATATTTCATTGTAATGTATAGCGGGAAGGACTTTGTCCCGACTAGTGTCGCTACTGTTTTAGTTGAAAGACAAGAAATGACAAAACAAGTAGTAGATGATAAGGAGAAGGCACGGTGCAGAGCCATTGATGTAACTCAATCGGGGGCAGATGAAGCAACGACACAAGTAGGATCGTTGGCTGAGTTCTATGAGGCTCAGACATGCTGGGGAAGGGATATATCTGCCAAAGAATGCGAGAAGACGATCAAAGAGTCTGCAAAAGCCAAGAACATTAGGCTTTTCAGAAAAGTTGAACGTAAACTGGCTCTTGCAAATCTCAAATCCTTTTTATTGTTAAAGATTATATGCTTGAGATTTTTTATTTTTCATTTATTTATTATTATTGGTAATTATTATTATTGTTACAATCTGAACAGGCCCAGACCAAAAGGCTTAGAGCAGAAAATCTTTTAGCCAAAATAGAAGTTTCCTTGGTTCCAGCTGATCCTGATTGTGATCAGGAAACAATATCAGAAGAAGAACGTGCTATGTTCCGCAGGGTTGGTCGAATTATGAAGCCATACTTGCCACTTGGTGGGTAATTTTCAGCTGTATGAAAGTTGCTATATCATAATGGTGCATTACCTAACAACTACTCATCATGATAATCTTCAGGTATAGGTGGAGTTTTTGATGGTGTCATTGAGAATATGCATTTGAATTGGAGACATCGTGAGCTTGTTAAATGAAAGTGGTGGAATACTAGTGTCGATAGATAGACTTCCAAAAGGATGTTGTCTTATTTACCACCGTGGGAAGAATTATAGGTGCCCCGTTACCATAAAGCCAAGAAACCTTCTAACAAAGGCAGAGGCATTAAAGCGTTCAATTGCCATGCAGCGCCACGAGGTTCCAAATTTTTATGTCAATGGCAAATCTGTAGATTTTCTTCTATATCTTTCATGTCTCAATCGATCTGGACGACATGCCGTTGTATGCAGCGAGGTAGTGCTAGGTATCAAGTCTGCGTATATGCGGAATAAAATTGCTGCGTTCCGCTTTATTCAATTTTAGAGGGAGACATGACATGCCTACGGAATCCCTCACCAATCAAAATCTATCACTGCGATCTCTCTGTAAATATCCAATTTAATGAGAGGCAATGCAATTGTGGCTCCCCGTCCTTTTTTTGATAAAGTTTTTATTTTTTAAAATAATTTATAAAAATTATCTTTTAAAAGATAATTTTTAAAAAATTATAGTATTTGTATTTGATAAAATTAAATTAAAAATAATTTTTAATAAATATAAACATCATAATTATATTTGATAAAATAATTCTTAAAATTAAAAAGGACTATAATAAATATAAATATAAAAATTAAATTAAGTCCCTATAGTTTTACCGAATTTTTAATTAAGTCCTTATATTTTTTTTCTTTTCAATTGGGTCCTGTATGTTAATTTTTTTTCAATTAAGTCCCTACCGTGAGAATAACGTTTAAGATAAAGAATATTCTTGAATCTTGATAAAAAATGAATATTCTTGTTATTTAGTTGGAGTAGCTAGCTGAACAAACATTAATTTTTTCAAAATACCAAAAGCACCCCTTGCATTTTATCCCAAAAAAAAAAACCCTTAAGTTGCTCTCTGGAGATCGCGTCCATTGCCGTCTTCTGCGTCGGTCTGTCGTTGTCATCCGTCTCTGGCGTCATGTGCAACGGACGCTTGGTGGTCTGCTGTCCATCACCTCCTTCTCTGCTTTGTTCTGTTTGGAGGTCTTCTGCGTCGTTTGTCCGTCCAAGACGTCGCCGTCCCTCGCGGTGCTTCGCCTCGCCTGACGTTGCTGCGCCGCACGGAGCCGAGCCCCGCAGCGCCTGGCCTCCCGTCCTCGCGTTGTGCCTCTGCTCGATCTCAATCTCTCTGTACTCGAACTATCTGTAAACAGATGACAAAAAAAAAGCCTCTTTTTTCAGTTTTAAAACTTGATGTTTATGTTTATTTTATTTTTTTTAAAATATGACATTGGTTGAGTATCTATTTGTTGAATTGATTTCTGGATTATTTTGATATAATGGTTTATTTAGGGTTTACAATATGGATATTTATATGCAGAAATTTTGTTAATTGGTGAATTGACATATAAATTAATTTTGCTGATGATGAATTTGGTTTATTCTTTATTGTTGATTGTTGTTGCTGTGATGATACTGTTTTATTAGGATTCTGTTTCTCTTTTTTTTTTTTTAATGTAGTGATGGGGATTTGGATTTTACCATAGACATACATCATGGTGGCAAGTTTCATGATATAGGCCATGGATTAGAATATTTGTGCAAGGAAAGTGGAAGAACATTCTTAAAGATCCCCAATTCGCACCCTTTCTCACTTCTCGTTACAAAATTTTTCTAAGTAGCCTTTTCAATTTCGTGTCTTTAGGGTCTTAAATTTCACTGCAATGTGCCTAATTTCCCTTCGTGTATTTTGTTTTCTGGATAAATGATAAAATTTGAATGGAAGAAAACTGAGTTAAGGATTTAGGGTTTTTAATTTTTGTTCTTTTGTGGTAATTTAGGATAAATGGCGAAATTTGAGCGTTAGCAATGACACTCAAAAGTCCAAAAAAAAAAAATCTAAGGTTCCTAGAATCAAGGCTGCAGCCCTGCTAGTGCTACCCTAGTTGCTGTTGGTAATGTCATTGTTGTTTTTGGGGAAGATGCTATTCCTGTCACCACTATGATTCATCAACCTGATCTTTCTGTTACTATGAGTGATTCCTCTCAAAATGACAAAAATGCTAAGAATCCTCCTGGGTATGCAAATTGATGTCACTAGTTCTACATGGATTATTGCAATTAAATGATGTGGATTAGGATTGTAGTTGTGGTTAAAAATGTTGTATGTCTCAATCAAATAAAAAGGTATTTTGTTACTTTTGAATTATTTCGAGACTTGGTTGCTTTTGTTTATCTTCTCTCTAGGTACGATGCAATGGTTTTAGAAGCGTTGTCAGTTCTGAAAAATGCTAATGGATCTAACCTGAATGCCATTGTTAACTTTTTTGAGGTAAGATTATTCATTGTTTTTTTATCATAATAGTTTCAATACATCCATGGTTGATTGAAATGTTGTGTATCTGAGATTATATGTTATATAGGTATTGCATGTAAAAGCTGCTAATAGAAATGTGTTAACTATAGTTATGCATTTTTTATTTTTAGTGATCGTATATGGAGGTGTATATGGAAGTGCCCGAAGAATCCCAAAGAGATGAATGGATTTCACAAAGATGATTTTACTCCGATTTTTTTTGTTTCGAAAGCAGGTTACCATGTTTTGATTGAAGTTTTTGGTGAAAAGGACTATCTTGTTGGGACACCTGATGAACTCAAGTCTGCTCTTTTAGAATCTTTCTCGGCTTGGAAATCGGTCGTTATCAATGTTATTGTTAATCTTATACTAGTTCAAAGTGTGGGAGACTACCACACAAAAACTTATTTCTAAATTATCTATATTACATTGAAAACTACGTTTTCTATGGTTTTCGTTTTTAGGTTTCAAATTTCAATAACACAAATTACATAGTATTGTGATTTTCTATGGTGTACCATGATATGATAAAGATATAAATTATATTCCATAAATCCACACAAATGTAAAATATTACATGAATATAATGAATACTTAAATGATGAAAACTGAATTTTACATATACTTATTACTACTATTTCTATTTCATTTTATCCCTTCCTTTTTTGTATGTTCTTAAGATAAGATATTTTGAAAGTAAAAAAAAAGTATTTTTGGTATAATTTGTATATAAATAAGCAAAAGAATGATAGTGGCAAAATAAAAGGAATTATAGGAATATTTTTCATGTCGTAAAATCATTGAATAGGGATTATAGGAATATCTTTATTGAATATTTTATAGTTTTACTAAATTTTCAATTAGGTTTTTATATTTTTTTTTCAATTGGGTCCCTAAGGGTATACAAATAATTTTACAATTCACTAACATTTTTTTAATGTTTAACGTTAACAGGGACTAAATTGAAAAAAAATTAATGTATAAGGACCCAATTGATAAGAAAAAAAAGTATAGGGACCTAATTGAAAATTTGGTGAAACTATAAGGACTTGTAGAGTAATTAAACCTAGAAATTAATCAATGTATAAATTTATATTAGAATTTTTTATTGATAAGTACATACTAATTTTAAAAAGTTTTACCTTAAATACTTTTAAAAGTACTCATGTCTTTTAGTTAGTGTTTGTTTTGAAGTATTAGGACAGAATCTGGCAGATTAGAACTCAGTATCATGTTTGTTAGTTCAGAAACTGGTATTAAAATTTTAGTCTAAATTTCAGTCTCTGTCTCCAAAATTTCAGTATTTCAGTATCTCCAAAAAGTAAAGACATAGATGATTGAAATTTTTAAAATAAGAGACTGAAACGTAAATAACATTTTATACTTAAAATACTCTAATTTCAATTAATTAATTTCAACTTTACCCTTTGTGCAAATTAAATTAGAGATTCATTCTTATTTCAATTTCTGTCTTTTATTTTACACAAAATACAATATTGAGACTTATTTCAGTCTCTGTCTCTCAGTTTTTATCTCTCAATTTCAATATCTATCTCTTAACTTTTGTATAAATACGTACTCTTTTTAATTTACCAAACATAAAATGAGATACTTATACTTTTTAAAAAGCACAAGCGCATTTTCAAAAAAATTATCATATCATTCTTTTTTTGGTCGTACATCCTAACACACATGCACACCCTTCCTTCCCTATGGGTTTCATATAACCATTTCTTAGTTATAGCTAGGTTTTGAAACGTGATGCATTTTCTAGCACGACATATTCAAACGCCATAAGACCAAGTCATGTAGTGCCTTAGTCTATCGTTTAAAGTTTAGAATTTTTTTTCCCACATATTATTCACTTTATTGTTTAGTACTTTTGCTCCTCAATCTAATTTTGATAGAAAATGATAAAAATGCAGGTGCTTACGTGAAGTTGATAACTGAGAGCTATTAAATGATTTGACTAAATTTTTATCTAAAAATTTTTAATTATCAACTTCACGTGAAGTTGACTGTACATGAGTTTTTACCATCTTCAAATATTAACATACATATTTGAATCTTTAAATAATAATAAGATGATGTGTTAAGATTTTTTATCATTACTTTGATTGATATACTAGTATAGTTCAATAGTTTACTTATTCACCTATTTTCCATCAATTTCCTTAGATGGATGACTTGAAACATACTTGTCAAATTAGATTAGACCAAATGATGTCGCTTTAATTTTGGCTCTAAATATTTAATGAAATGATGTCGTTAAACCTTAATAAAGCTTGAAACATTCCCACTTCAACATTTTAATTACTTCGTCTTTTTCTTTTCCACTCTAACTCTTTGCGTTTAAAATTCCCTCTATGGCTAGAAGATAGGATTTGTTTGTTGAATTAGTTACGATTTTTCGAGATTCTTGGTGTGGGTAGCATAAAAAAGAGGGCATAGAAACCAGTTTCATCCAATTAATTTGTTATCGTTTCAACCATTGTAGAAGGAGAGGGGGGATAAGTCACAACGGAGGGGCTGGCGTGGATGATCAGAGGTGTCAAAGAAGAGTAGAGGCATCAGTGTGCTAGCTATGGTGGTGCACTGCTTGCGATGCGTGCTGTCGACGATGTGCTGCTGTGATGGCAATGCAAGAGGATTAGACAAAGACGGTGGTGTACTGGTGTTGCCGTGTTGGGGTGCTGGCAATGGGATGTTGGCTGTCTGGAGCGGTGGAGAAGTGGATTGTGGAAGCGGACAAGGTGATTGTGGAAGCGAGCTAGGCCACATGCTTCTTGTAGGAGAGGTGACGAGGTAAGAGAGGGTGAGAAGTGAGTGAGGGCGTTGTTACTGGTAATGGTAGAGAGTATAGACCAGGGAGTTAGATATGACTTTTAGACTTAGGTAGTGTTGGAAGAGAGATTAGAGACTGAGAGTTAGAGACTAGAAGATAGAGATTAATTAAATTTTTATATTGTATATAATATAAAATATATAGGACTACGTTATTTTTTAGCAAGGTTTTGAGAATTGAACCGGTCATTGAACTGCTCTAGCTACTGGTTTATTGGTTTATAGGTTTAACTGGTTCGACCGTGGTTGAACTGAAAAACTGTTTTATAATAAAATAATAAATAAAATATAAATAAACACATTAAAATATAATTATAGTCTAATGTAAACTTTAAAATATCATTCAAATTAAAAGTACTACACAAACCAGAATGTTATAATCTCATTCAAATACAAATTCAAAAGTCAAAAAATAAAACAACCAATCAAACATAATATGGCAACATCAAAATGATCCAAGTTTGTCATCAATCATAAAAATCCTCCATAACTTGCTGCAGATTTGCGTCGTTGATATCATCACCTTCATTTCCACTACTTGGACCAGAAAAAGCAAGTGGTGCAGCATAAAATGTACTACTACTACCACCACCACCACTTTGATCTAAACCATCATCAATCTCATCTAACAAAATATAACACTTTTCAATAAATTAAAGATCAAAGCTATTGTAATTTATTATCTGATCAATAAACTATAATACTCATCAAGCAAGTCTTCAATATTACTTGGAAGATCAGGCACTTTTTCAACAACCTCTTCCGTCACCCAAAAGTCAACCATATCAATACTTTCAATATCAATTGGATCATATTGCACCTTTTGC
Source organism: Arachis ipaensis (assembly GCF_000816755.2). NCBI lineage: Eukaryota > Viridiplantae > Streptophyta > Magnoliopsida > Fabales > Fabaceae > Arachis > Arachis ipaensis. The sequence goes on along the minus strand of NC_029787.2, from coordinate 37,615,982 downwards.
TTTCTTTTTTTTTTCTTTCTATCCTAACAAATTAAATACAATATATGATAAGCCTAGTGTATTAACTACACAAAATCTAATGATATGAAATGAAATGATGAAATATATATTACCTGGATATAAGACACAAATTATATGTAACATACACAATATCACTTAGCCTATCATGCTCCAATCTATTCCTTCTTTTTGTATGAATTTGATAAAAAAGACTCCAATTCCTTTCACACCCTGAAGAAGCAGACGCTTGGCTAAGAATGCGAACTGCCATGTTTTGTAGACATGGAACAGAACCACCAAACAACCTCCACCATTCATCTACAAGTTACAATCCCATAGCTCAAGTATTAGTTATCAAATTAAGGAAACAAAAACATAAAATAAGTAAATAACTAAATAAGTTATTATCAAACAGATATTATTACCAGGTTGAAGTTTTTTTGCAACTCGAAAAGCTTCAGGCCTATTAAAGCTTTCCTTTCGATCTTTATATAAGTGTATTTCTTTCATTGCCTCAACTGAATCTAAATTATCAACCTTGCAATGCAATGTAACAAGATCAAGTAAACCTCGCATGACATCAGGTGCTTCTCTATAATTTTCATCAAAAAAGCAAGCAGGATTCAAGAAATAAGTTGCTGCATGAAGATTTTTTTGAGTAAATTACCAATTATTCCCCCGATTTTGTAAAACGCTGATAATAATAACTCTAATATTTGTTAACGACAATTATACCCTTGAAAATTTAAAAAAGCGCAACAAATCTGCCCAACCGTGAAGAGAGCCCTTCTCCGTTAAATGGAGTTTGGTGATGTAGCAGACGGAATTCCAATGTGGCATCTGTTAAGGGCTTTAGTCCCGTTTCTCCTTTATCCCTAATTCATGAAACCTAATTGCCCAATTCGAAGTAAATGACCAGGCTAACCTTAAATGAAACACTCCATTTAACTATGACCATTTAGGACGTGGAAAACTGAAGAGTTTCTTAGTGTTGGTCTCTGTTTCTCTTCATCTTGTGTGTCTCTGCATTCGCCTCTTGGAATTGTTAACATCACATGCAATCTCACGTTTGGCATTGATACTCGGTGAAGAAATCTCCATTGAACAACGAAGGTTTCGATAAGTATCATATGTTTCTGTTCTTCTTATTATCAGTTCGTTAGGGTTTACATATTGTTGGTGATGAAGTGAATTTTTTTTTTTGAAATGGCGGTTCGATGATGGGGTGTCTTGATGTGTTGATTTATCTGATTGTGACTTATTTGATGATTTTTGTTAGATGGAAACTCATATCACGTTTGTATATCACCATCGGGGTTGGCTAGAGAAGGATGCGGATGGTGTGGTGAGGTATAACGGTGGTTTAGTGAGTATGATCGACAGGGTGCATGTTGATACATGTAATCTGTTCCTTGTTGAGGGTTTGTTTCTGGATTTAGGTTATACTAAGTATAATGAAGTGTATTGGTTGGAGCCAGGGATGGATTTAGCTAACGGGTTATGGGTGCTGAGAAGGGATTCCGATGTGGTTAAGTTGTGTGATGTTGCACTGAAGAATGAAAACAGGGTCCACTTGTATTTTGAGCATCCTATTGATGCCGATCCAGAGTTAGTTAATGAAGTTGAGAGACCTCCTTCAGAAAATCAGCAAAATCATGACGAGGATCTCCCACAGCATGAGGAACATGGAAGACCAGATGATATAGAAGTAGATGGAGCTTCTTCAAAAAATCAGAAAAATCATCAAGATGATCCCCCATAGTATGAGGAGCAACAGCAAAAGGAGGGTGAATCAATGTTGAGTAAAGGGGGGAATGATCAATCAGAGAAAGATGACGTAGCTACTGATAACGTACCCATTCAAACTCAAGCTGCAACAGTTGAAAATGAGGAATCCAATTTAGGAGACAACCATGAGACACATGTTGAAGGCGAAGAGGGGCAATCTCATCCTGAAAAAGCTGATGGCTGGAAAAGAAAATGCAAGAAGAAACATGGAAGGCCCCAACCATATGGTAGAGCGCAACCTGCCCCACAGAACAATGGTGACGAAAAATAGCTACAATTGAGTGTAAGACACAGATCCACTTTATTAACAAGCAAGAAACATAGCTACAACAATGTCAACATAACTTCCACAAAACAATAACACATAACATCCATTAATAAAAACTGTCCTGCATGCATCCCTTCTCCTATCTAACCAAAAAAATCACACTCATAATCAAACTCAGTACAATTCCACACAGAATGATGCATAGAAACAATTCAACTCTCTTCATGTACTCCATCATCATCTTTCCATCTCTGTGTATGGTCTCAGTCTCAACACTGGTAAATCTCCCTTTCAAGACTCCACATTCATTGCATACTAGTGTTCCATTCTTGGATAATTTCTCCAGCCCAACAGATTCCTCGTTGGTTTTGTCCATCCACTAAAAATAACGGCACCCAGTGTTCTTCGTCTGCCCAACACAAAAGTCATTCATCAAGCTCAATTCTCAATAGGGAAGGGGGAAAGATTTACCAGAAAAATTCATACATACCTTCCACAGAGGACACATAAAAAACCATCTCCCTGGGTTTCTTCTCGTCTTCGACTTCAATGCCACCACCTGAAGACGGCAGAAGCATGTCCCGTCATAGGGCTTGCTCCCGTGCTCTTCGAGCCCTTCAGAGCTACTATTTTTGATTGACTGTGTCCTTCGATTGTTATTGGACATGCTTCTGCTTCTGGTGAATTGGGAAAAATGTTAAGGTTTATCTTTCTGGTGAATTGGGAAAAACGTTCTCTTTCATCTCCATATAAAGGAGAAACGGGACTGAAACCCTTAATAGATGCCACGTTGGAATTCCGTCTGTCACATCACCAAGCTCCGTTTAACGGAGAAGGACTCTCTTCACGGTTCTTGCTCCCGAGCCCTTCAGAGCTACTATTTTTGATTGACTGTGTCCTTCGATTGTTATTGGACATGCTTCTGCTTCTGGTGAATTGGGAAAAATGTTAAGGTTTATCTTTCTGGTGAATTGGGAAAAACGTTCTCTTTCTTCTCTTTCATCTCC
>NC_029787.2:37602518-37611447 GCF_000816755.2 Arachis ipaensis | reverse complement strand
GTTGCGTTTTTAAAACTTTCGAGGGTATAATTGTTGTTAACAAATATTAGGGTTATTATTGTCAGTGTTTTACAAAATCGGGGTAATAATTGGTAATTTACTCAATTTTTTTTCAAATGTTTGTCCCATCTTGAGTTGATAATCTCTGTGTAAGGTTGATATGCAGTCTTACTATGCTTGAACATTTCTTTGATTCCATTTTCTGACCTCAACATACCTTCATAAACAATTCCCAGTGATGGTTTATCATCGGAATCTACCAAGCAGGATCAGTTTTCCCCCGAACATTAGAAGTTTGTGATTGACTTTCGTTAGATGCGGGAGGAAGAGAAGGTTCATTCAAAGCAGAATTATTTTTAGCATGATTATTCCTAGGTAGTTCTTGGTTGATACTTTCATCCATACCTAAACATTACCAGCAATCCAACAATGGTTTTTTTCAATTTCTATATTACAACAGCCCACTCCAACTCAATAATCTCAACTTTCAAGTTCACAACAAACAACATCCAAAATTTTTCAAAATTATTCACAATTATTCAACAAACAACAAAATCCAGTTCACTAAACAAAGTAAAATCAGTTCAGTAAACAACAATTATTAACCAAAGTTCACTATTCAGTTTAGCAGGATCAGTTGAATCAGTTCACAGTTTCACACTACACAGTTCAAAGAAAAATAAAATAGGGAGACAGAGTTCACAGTAACAGAGTTAACAGTTTCAGAGTTCATCTAAAAAAATTACCTGGAACTCTGGAAGCTCGAAGGCGCCTTCAACAGAACATGCAATAGGGAGAGTGTGAGACAGTGACGCCGAGTGACTAAGCAGTGGTGGAGCACCTTCGAAGGAACGACGGCTGCTGCGAGATTAGGTGGCTGTTCGAAGGAACCACGGCGGCGGCACGACGCGGTGGCCGGACAGAGGTGAGGGACGACGAGCTCGATGAGAACCCCTGTCGTGTGAGGGTCAGAGAGGCGTTCTCACCTCTGAAGCTCGACGAGGAGGGGGATTCAAGGAACGAATTTGGGATTTACTCGATTTAGGGCTAAGCAAAGCATGAAACGGCAACGTTTTGCTGCCCAGCCAAAAAACCGGTCGGGTCACGGTTCGGTTCGACCGACCGATAACCGGCCACTTCACTGGTTCAATCCCGGTTTTTAAATTCTACAGTTTTGTTGTTTAACCGATTCATTTTTCTGTGCAGTTCATGGTTCAACCGGTTTGACCGGCCAGTCCGAACCGGTTTTCAGAATCTTGTTTTTTAGTACTTATTTGGTGGGAGTAGATGCAGTGCTGTGGTGAGGGACGAAGGACCTGTTTAAATAGGTTAATAAGTAATCACATCCATTAAGGCCCCGTTTGGATAGGTTCATAAGTGATTTTTTTTTTAACTTTTAACTTATGAAAATGTATAGTATTAATGTCTGGTATAATTTTCAAAACCAAATTGCAACTTTCTAAAAAGCTATTTAAGTGTTTATGGAGAAGTTAAAAAAAATGATTTCTCTCATAATAAAAAACTTTTGAGAAAATGATAAATAGGTCCTTGACCTCTTGGTTCGCCGACATTTAAGTCCCTAGAAATTTAAAAAAAATATTTAAGTTCCTAACATTTTCAAAACCTGGACATATCAATCTCTAGGTCTAAATGTCTCATTTTAAAAACTTTCCCATGTGTGCATCCGTATATCGGCCAAATCAGGACAACGGAAGCCACATTTGATTTTTCCATTGGGTTTGACAGACCCAAGTGAACAGAGAGATCGAGAGATCGATGTGTCTAGGTTTTGAGAAAGTCAGGAATTTAAATATATTTTTAAATCTTCTGGGACTTCAATGGGACTTCAATGTTCATGGGCCAAAAGGTCAAAGACCTATTGTCCTTTTCTTAAAGCTTTTTATCACAATTCTTTTAAAATAAGTACTTTTAGAACTAAAAAACCAAACACAAACTATTTTTTAATATAAGCATTTATTATTTAAACTATTTTTTTAATATAAGTTTAATTAAACTATTTATCCAAACTGGATCTAAGTGTTGTTACCTACCTAACTCATGGAATGATGAATTTGACTCATGACTGGATTCTTCATATATCAATTTGAGACATAATCTTTTGAGGATCGGCTTTACAAACACATAATTTTTTCGGGATTATTTGAAAGTAAAATGATCATATTGCCTTTATCAATTATCGTTACAAATTTATCCTTCTTTAGCTTATGTAAATCACTACAAGATCTAGGTATTTAAATTTTGTATGTAATATCTTGTGATCACAATGATTTAGTAGTTTGAATTGTTAATGAATTACACTATTATAGGCTACAAGTTATTAGCCTCCCTACAAAAAATTAAAAATCCACGGCTATACGATTTAAGATGAAAATATCTGCATAACTAAAACCAAAGTTTCCACCGATTTAATAGGAAGCGCATCTAACTAACTAACATGAAAAAATTGGAATTTAAATAAGAACCTATCTAATAGCGAAAGCACAAAAAATAATTTTTTTCATAATCTGTACAATTAAATAAGCAACACCCAAGATATTTCAAGCAGTAAATATAGTGACAGAAATTAAATAATTAAACATCAAAATTTTTATCATGAAAAAATCTCTAAAAAAGGGACGAAAAATTCACGAGATCTAGTCCAATAAATTCTTCTACTATCAAAATAATTGGTATACATTATACAATCAGTCTTTTTAATAGTACTATGGCATCTTAATAATCAACAAAATATATGATAGAATCAACATAAACCATCCACAAAAATGGATATCTCACATTAGATAAAAGAGAATGTAATACAACTAGCAAGTTATATCCTAATGTTCATCTCTACACCAAAAACAACATACTAAAATTTCATAAGAATTGGAGCAAGTTTAACAATTTAATATGTGCAATATTGGACTGCCCTTTTCCCTTTTCTTTCTTCTCTTCTCAATGCCGAAACCCTCTCTCCCTTTCGGTTTCATTTTCTTTCTTTCAAAAAAAATGAAAGAGCCTCTCTTTCTTCACGTCGCTTATAGCCACTTCTTCCTCTTTTTATTTTATTTTTATTTTACTTAAATGTATGGGTGCCACTAGAGTTGGGGACCTACCAACAAATCTCTCTCTAATCGATTCAAGTGGGAATAGGCTACTCTACCAAGTAGGGGTGTAAGTTACCGAACCAAACCGAAATTTACTGCAAAATCGAACCGAAATTTACAACAACCGAATAAAAACCGAAAAAAATTGGTTTTTTTTTGTTTTTTCCGAAGTAAACCGATCGGTTCGGTTCGGTTTTCGGTTGGCTCAGCAGAAACCGAACCGAACCACAGAAATGGTTTAGTAATACATTAAAATGAAAATTTTAGACTTAACAAATGTGTTTGTTTTATGTTTAGTTGTTGGAATGAGTTGAAATTGTATTAAAATAAATGTTATTAAAATTTTAGTGTTCGTCTCTAGAAATTTCAATCTTCATTGTTGTTGTAACACCCTCACTATCAGAAGTCACGCTTCCGGATGCGCTACTCTGATAACAAGAAGTATTACGACTATTTTACATACTAAATATTAAAATAGGAGCCTATGACTCGACATTGTATCGCTGATTTCTTTGAAAAACCAGAAATAAATACTTTATGTTAAGAAAAATACAAACAGGCATAGATTCATATACAAGACTGCTTACATAATATTTCAATATATTATACATATAAAACATATAATTCATATCCCTCTTACAAACTTGTAATAACAAAGACGAGGGAAGAAAATAATCTAATTAATACAACAGCATATAAACCAAACGCAGTATAACTCTTCTTAATGCTTCTTCATTTGGTTCCTGAAAAGGTAAAGCTGTAGGGGGTGAGAACCTAACCACATGGTCTCACCACGGAGTTTCAAAGTTGTCATAAGAAGATATTTAATAAGAAAACTGTTTTTAAGCTTAGCGATTATCATTGGCTTATGAATCTTTTAAAACCAATACGAAATCGTTCAAAACTTTTTTAAAGAAACAATGTTTAATCCTTCATAAGTCTGAAACCTTTCCTTTCGTATAAGAAAAACTCAATCAAAAACTAACCACGCAATCAAACAACACAGTCATTAATTTAGCACCAAAGTTCATTCTCAAATGTAGCACGCCAGGACAAACACAGGCAACACAGACAAGGAAAGCACAAGTAGGTAGCAGTTATAGCAAATAGTTCAAGTAGCAGTTAAGAACAGTTTAGCAATTAGGCAAACCAAAACAAGTTCAAACCCAAGCAAAGCATACAAATACATATGATGCATGCCTGTCCTACGGCTGATGAGGCTCATCTGTCGGTTATCCAGCCAACCCGACAAGTCTGAATTGTCCTTAGACTGTCCCCCGACGTGCATCCCCAAGAGTCTATGCACAGCTTTTTCTCAAATAATCAATATTGCTCAATGGGGGTAACATTTCCGGGAATTTATATAGTGCCCGGTCACACTTACGTCATAGGGTCAACAGAGTATCGAGTTTTCAACCCGGTACACGTGATGGCAAGCCACGGCACTTAATCCAGAGAACCTCGTATCTAAGATATTTCAAATTCATAAGCCATATAAATAATTCATTCATCATTCATCAATATCTTAGCCATTCTCAATATCATCATCATTCGTCAATCCATATCCCATTTCCAAATTCATTCAAAAATCATATTTCAAATCAATCCTCATCATCCTTCTTTCCGTTAATCAACAATCTCAAACCAAAACATAATTCTTTCTTTGATAAATAAAGTAATCTTAAACCACATAATGCTTAAAATTAAACCTTTTTAAAATAACTACTTCAAATGAAACTTCTAATTTTATAAAATTTCGGCAGTATCTCCTCTAAAACTCGGAATCTGCCACCCTTTTCGGGTTCCAACAAAACCATTTCTCAAACTCCTTTCAATTCAATTTCAAAATCAGAGCAATTTCAATATCTCAGATCATTTTCAATTTAAACTCATTTTTCAACAAATCAAGCTTATTTCTAATATTATAATCCTTTCCAGATCTCAATTCATTTCCAACAAAGCCAACCAACATTTACTCAAACCCTTTTCAATGGTTTCAAATCCGAGTCATTCACAAATCTCAAGCTGTTTTCCAAACCCAAATTAACTCTAACATCAAATCATTTTCCAATTCTCAAATTATACTTGATAAACATTCAAATCAGATTTTCAAATTAATCTTCCACTCACTATCTCAATACCAACTCAATATTCAGAAATAGCCACAGTCAAGTAAGCAATCACATTCATTCAAGGCAATTCAGTTCAATTCATAAGACTCCGTAATCACTAAAAATATTTATTTGCTTAAATATCAATTTATAACAACTCTTAAGAATAAAAATGAGTTTAATGAAAACGCCCCTACCTCGATTAGTCGCAAGTTGCATAATTAAACCCATTGAATCCTTATTCTCATGCTAATCGGCAGCAGCCGCAGAAATTCCGATAACCACATATTTGTCATAATTTAGAATTAACACGGAATGGATATTGAGCGATATTAGAACATAATTGATAATAGAATATTGGGATAAATAAGAACAAAACCGAATAATCTCACCACGATAAATAGAATAGAGCGACACAGTAGCAGCTTCCAAATTGACCGGACAGCAGCTCTAATAGCGGCCGGAAGCTCTGATGGTTCTGTAGCAACCTTAATTTCGACGCACAAATACCGGAACCCAAACCTAAGGTACCCACATCTCAGAATCTCCAACAGATTACAATAGAACACTGATTTCAAGAAGTTTCGGAAACAAAGTGCTTACCAAGAAGACAAGGGTTTCGGCGGCAACTCCAGTAGCTACCTCTAGTGGCGGCGGCAGCTGAATAACTCACAATAACAACTTCATTCAACATAAACACTCCCTCACAACAGCAATGGAACAACTTAAGCGTACAAAAGGAGATCAGAAATAAGGGTAAGGCTCACCAGAACAGTAGCGGCTTCAACGGTGGTTCTCCGGCAACAACGGCGCCGTTTTCTGGCAATAGAGGCACGACTACAACAACGGTGGTGACAGAACAGCAACTCCAAAAACCCAACCACTGAACCAATCTTCACCAAATTCCAAACCTTGATTTTGGAAAACCCCAATCCACGGACCTTCCTCATCAAACCCCGATGACACCGTGCAACTCATCGGCGTCCATGGCAGCGGCGGAGATGAAGCACGGCAGTGAGCTGCTATGTACATCGCATCTTTTTCCTCTCTCCTTCGTCCAACGGCAGCAGCGACGGCAAGGGTTCTGGCGGCGACGAGCACGAGCAACGGCGAGTCAAGCTTCACGGACGACGCGGTTCCCTCCTCCTTCGCGGCCTGCTCTCTCGCCTCAGATCTGATCCGCAACGGCGACGGTGAAGACCTCGACGGTGAGGACGGCGAGGGCTGGACGCAGGCTTCGAAGCCTCCTCGGCACTGCTCTCTCTCTCCTCTTCGTCGGCGACGTGGCGGTGGTACACGACGGTGGCGTACGCAGACAGCCTCCCCGGCGCTCACTTCCTCCCTCTCCTTCCTCGCCTTTCCTTCTTTCTTTTTCTTTCTTTATTTTTCTTCTTTGTTTTCTGAAGCAATATATTTAGGTTAGGTTTGGGGAAGGGAAGGAAGTGGGGTAGAGGGTTAAGATTAGGGTAGTTTAGGTCATTTTAATAAAATTAAGGGTATAGAGTATTAATTAAAAACCTAATTTCATCTATTAAAATTATTTTAAAAATATCATTTGATTATTAATTTACTAATTGACTTTTAATCGAATAGTTTAATTTAAAATTAAAGATACAACAACAACAACAACAATAACAACAACAACAACAACAACAACAAAGTCTTATCCCACTAAGTGGGGTCGGCTACATGAATCAAACGACGCCATTGTGCTATGTCATGTATCATGTCTACAAAGAGACCGTTTACATGTAGATCTCGTTTGAACACCTCATGGATGGTCTTCTTAGGTCTTTCTCTGCCTTTCGCCCTTTGTCCATCTTCCATCTCATCCACCCTCCTGACTGGATGTTCTATCGGTCTTCTTCTCACATGTCCAAACCACCTGAGACGCGATTCAACCATCTTTTCCACAATGGGTGCTTTATAAAATTAAGTAAAATTTCTAATTAATTATCAAAACCTAATTTAATTAGCTTTAATAAAATAATTTCTGAAAATAAAATTTCTAATGAATAAATGAATTAAAATTAATTCACAGTAAGATTTACTTGAAAATTCTGGATCTTACAGTTGTCACTTTCTAGAGATAGTAAAAATGACTGAAATTTTAGTTTGAATCTCTGATCTTTTTTCTCAATATTAAATTTTATTTCTCCGGCCTTAATTTTAGTCTTTAAAAACAAATACTAGCTTAGTATTAAATTTGGATAAAAGGGTGTTTTTTTTTTGGTCAGGGGATAAATAGGTTAAAAAAACAAAATAGGCAAGCGCCCACTGGGCTTTCCCGTCTCCCCTTGCTGGGTTAGGCGGACATGCTGTTTTTGGTGGTAGTAAAAGTCTAGTCCCGCTTGCCTTTTCCCACGAGTTAAGCGAGCGGGTTACCACTTGTTTGTCACCCCTAATTCTTGGCACAGGGTGTATTCTAGTTCACAATATTTGAAGGAGGGAGCAATAGTTCTTCACCAAATCCAGTCACTTACAGATAAGTATGGAATAGAAAAAGTAAATATTTTTCATCCTTTCCAAAGACAATGTATGCCTCACTCCGGTTTGTCATTCAATATTATATATGTGTAGGTTGATTTAATGATTTTGGAAGTAGATTATCTACTGGGATTTTTGTTTCTTCTATGGGTGTGGGGAGGGTTCGATGTGGTTTGACATGCTCTGTCTTTGTAGTTAGAACATAGACATTTTTTTTTTTTGTTTCCGATCATAGACATTTTCTAAATGAGATTTTAATTTTGTTTGGGCTCGTTAGATGGGCTTTACTAAAATGTTTGGGCATTTTAGTTTTCGATAATTAACTCTAGACATAAACTAGAATATGTTGCAAGGACAATTCGAGTTTAATTAAAAAAAACACAACAAAAAAAATTTATTTTAATCTTTGTTAATTAAAAATTAAGAAAATGAGTTTAATTTTGATGCATAGAGTATAAAGTCTTTTTTATACAATAATTATCTAATTAAATTTATATATAAATAATTTTTAAAAATATTATTTTAAAAATTAGTTGACCGTATAAAATATCTATAGAGGATGAAAAATTACATTCTAAACAAAGAAAATTATTTTTCGTTTTCTTGATATTCATAGGTTATTCGCTCGTCTGCCCACAATTCTTGCTTCTTTTTCGAGTAATAATGCTACTTAGCATGCATAAACCTTGTTATTTGTATACTATGAAAAATGTTAGACAACAGCATATGCAAGTAAATTTTTTGTTCATATATGATGTATAGTTCATTTACAGATGCCAGTAATGCAATTGTAATATAAATTTATGATGCACATATACTGATACAGACACAAAATATGATACGACATGAGATATTCGGACACACAAATTTAAAATTTTTATAAGACATGGAAATACGACATATATATAAAAAGTAATGTTACACATCCAAATCTTTTTATAAACTAAGTTCAACCAAGTTAAAAAATAAGACTTGAAATAATGTTAGGTATAACAAGTTTTTGTTATTTTAGACCAACTTGGTTGGACTTGGTTAAGAAAAAGACTTGGATGTGTAGCATTATTCATATATATAATATAAAGTATTTTTTAGATAAATTATAATAATATTTTGGTATTTTATTGATATTAAGATATAAATTAGATTTTTAATATCTTTTTTTAATTATATAAAGTATGAAAATATTTTTTTCTTTTAATAATTAATCATATAGCACTACAAAAA
>NC_029787.2:37556440-37602496 GCF_000816755.2 Arachis ipaensis | reverse complement strand
TAATCATATAGCACTACAAAAAAACATTGAATACTCTCTCTCTCTTCCCCCAACAACCCCCTGATAAACTACTATTTTATGATTTATCTTGTGCTAAATTGAGTAGATTTTATTAATTATTCGCACACTTATTCATACAAACTACATGGTTTTACGAATCCTTCCTAATTTTGTTCCATGGTTAAAAACTTGCTTCCTAAGCCTTTAAATTGTTAATTTTTAATTCTTGTTTATTACCATTTGATGCCGTGATGTGTTCGTGAAGTGTTTTCAAGTTTACAGGGCATGAATGACTTAAAGGATGAAGAGGAGGCATATTAAAGTGGAAGGAACACAACAAACTAAGGAGCTGAGCAACGAGGATCGACGCACACGCATGGCTGACGCATGCGCGTGAATTGGCGCATCGTACATCTACGCGTACGCGTGACTGACGCGTACGCGTGACAAGCGCAGAAGACCAGCGACGCGTACGTATGGCCGACGCATACGCGTGACAGAGCATTACGTGCTGCATTCATCAGAACTCGCTGGGGGCAATTTCTAAGCTGTTTTGGACCCAGTTTTCAGTCCAAAAACACAGACTAGAGGCAGGGGGCAACCGGAGACTCAACACACATTCACTTTCACTTAGTTTTAGTTTTAGTTTTGAATTTTAGAGAGAAAAACACTACTCCTAGGCTTCTTAGCATTCTTAGTTTTTGCTTTTGGATTGGATATTGAGAGAGCTACTACTACCTTCGATTGAAGTCTTCATCATTATAGTTTGCTTTTCTATCACTCTACTCTTTTGTTTTCCATTTAATTGCCTATGGTCATATTTGGATATTGTTAATTTTGAATTTATTAATGCAATGAACTATATTTATATTTAATTCGATTACTTGTTTGATTTCTTTCAATTAATTATCAGCTCCAAATTTGTTTTTATTAATTTAATTTTAATTACCATGTCTCCTATCTACTCCCTTTACATGTTTGAGAAAATGGCATTCATGTTAATAGAGTAGAGCTCCCAACTTGACTTTGGAGTTGATTAATTGGAAACCCTTGAGTTTTAGGAGATATTTCTTCTTTTTATCTCGTCACTAGTCAAGAGACTTTTCTTTTTGTCTCGTAACCAGTGAGGAGATATTTTTCAATTTTGTCTCCTACGAATAGAATCAGAAATTGAGTAGAATAGAAAGAGAGAATCACACCCAGAAGTATCCTGGTTCAGCTGCTAAGTGCAATGCAGCCTACATCCAGTCTCCATCACAACAATGATGAAATTTCACTATAATCAAGCAGATTACAGATACTAATTCTCCCTAGGAACTACCCTTCCTATCCGAGACAAGTCCAGAATCTAACCCTAATCCTGAACTTGACTTGGTCATCTGCCAAGCTTTCAACAACTAAGTGCTAACCCAACTTGCAAGGGGATCCCCTCAGGATCATGACAACAAAACAGAAATACATACAAAGAATTTCTAAGATAATAATGGCTTTTTCTTTAACTTTCTGCCTTTTTCCATTCATTGGCTTTTTCTTACAAAACCTCACATTTTACCTTTTACCAATGAAATACAGACATACTCACTGAGAAAAAGAAATATTCAATGAAAGCCATGAAGGAGAAGAATAAACAGCTCAAAGAGCTATGGGAACCTAAACGTGTGCTCTCACTCCTTGTCTCAAGCCTTGGCCGTTCATCCTTATTATAGAAGGGGAAGCTTCCAAGGTTGAAACGGTTCAACCGAGCTAACTTCTTCTTCTTCTTCTTCAACTTCAAAATCGGTTCATACAGAGAGAGAAGAGGAAATCGAATGCAAAATCCAACATGCAATTACCTCACTCTCATCCCATCTTATCAAGCTTCATCAATCTGAGCCTTCCATCTTGACTTGGTCCCCAAGAAGGATTTCTGACCCTTGATGAACCTTTGATCCTTGACAGCTCCATCTGTTCTATCTTCTGCTTCTTTTCCACGTAGCTACAGTAGCTACCTCCTGTGATGGATGAACAAAAGTAGAGACGAGCCATACCCCAGGGATCTTCTTCTCTGACCGAAACGGATTTCTTCTACTTTAAGCATGGAAATCTTGAAGCTTCTTCTTCACATCTTGCCTTTAGTAGAAAAGATCTCAGTCACGCCATGCTTTGGATCTTCTTTTTGCAAGGACCATCATCACCTTGGCCTCTTGCTTGCTTCTAGTTTCTCTGCTTCTACTTCTAATAACTTCTTCCATTTTCTTTCCCTGATGGAAGTGACAATCTAAAAGCAAGAGAGAGAAGAGAGAGACGAAATAAAAGCTTTCAATGAGAGTAAAGAAGGAAATTAAAATGAGTTAATTATCCATTTTCTTCCCCATGTCTTGTAACGTGTGAAATCAATTAATGCCATCAAATCAATTTCAACTTTCTCTTTCCTGTTTTCAAGGTATTAAAACTAGTTAATTGAATTTGAAATCCATCATCCATTGAGAAAGGCATCCGTGGAATGCATGCTTTTAATTCAATTAAAATTTGAATTCCATCAAGGCAAATGGATGACCGAAACATCATGCTCTATTTCCTTTCTCTTTTCTTTGATTTCAGACCAAGGCTTGTTGGTCTCAAAAATTAATTTAGGCTAATCATATAATACTTGGCCTAAATACCAATTGCAAAAATAATTCAGCCACAATGCTTAGAATTCTTTTTGTACCCAGGCTGAATATTATCATCACATTGGGCTTGTGTATTTTTCGGCTCAATAACAAACCTGCATTTCTCAACAAAATTGTTAAACAACCAATTAATTATAACCATAAAATTAAGTTAACAATTTTGTAATTAATATTTTTAACAATGTTTGATCATCACAATAATTTGAAGTTTTCAAAATTCAACAATCTCCCCCTTGATGATAAACATTATTAAAAATTTAATTGAAAAAGGGGTAAAGATTAAGAGTACTCCCTTGAAGTTTTTGGATCCTCCCCCTTTTCATTTGTCACATAGCTCCCCTTTAATATGTGCCATTTTATTAGAGGAAGCTTTACCTGTAACATTCTTAAAACCAAGCTTAATACAGTTCCAAAATAAGTTACAATGTATTCAACATATAGATCGTAAAAATTTTGAACAGCTTGATTTTTGAGCAGATGAATTAAGATAATCAAAATTTGATTTGTTATCTTAGATAACTTTCTGCTCACAAAAAAATAATCTTAAAATATGCCTGAGTACCTTCAAAGTATATTCCAAATAACCAAGACTCAACATATTTCAAATTAACATGTAAAAAATAATTCCTGTTAAAAATTTCTTGCCAAACAATTAAATCAAGCAAAAATCCAGCAATGCACAGTTCATTCATCATAACAAAAATTGGCAGAATAATAATTAGAGCAGTATTATCAAAAAATATTTTTAACAACAAAAAAAATTGGATCAGCAATTAGATCAGTCCCTTTTCACACACCTTTCCTCTCCCTTTTGTCATCAAGAGGGGAACCTGCAAAACAAATGAACAATAATATGTCAAAATACAGAATATTTGTTTAAACCAAATCAAAAGGGTCCAGAGTATCCAAGTATAGTCAACCAACAACACAAAAGAACATTACTCAAACCAAAAGAATAGAAAACTAGAAATTGTTCAAACATAAATGGGCAATAAAGAAACAGTTTCAATTCAGTAATTCATCCCTTCTTTTATTTTTCTCCCCCTTTTGTCATCAAGGAGGGACACATCATATGTCAAAATTTGCAAGGCTCTTATCAATTCACAAAAAATTATCAGCCATCCTTAAAACAAGCATGAATTAGAGCTAAACTAAATGTTAATTAAATACTATTTATTCACAAGCTCAAATGCTAAGCTATAAACAATATTCACAACCATATCAAACTGCAAACTTTTAAACACAAATTCAAATAATAAACAGCAGCTTCAAACATCATCATCATAGATTAAGATAAAAACAAAAAATAGCCTTTCAATTTATTTTTCTTTCTCCCCCTTTTCTCATTAAGAAGGGATACCTGCATGAAGAAATAGTTCAACATATATACAAAAAGTGTAGAGCAGGTAAAAGTGCAAAAGCTAAGTTACAGACACCCAACAGAGATCTACAACTAAAATCCAAAAATAGAACAAAAATAATGATAAACCAATATTTTAGAAACAGTTTTTCAGCAGCAACATCATGGAGCAGCCTTAAAAAAGAAAACTCAGATACCAAAACAAAACAAAAACTATAATAAGTATAAGCAATATTCACAATCAGACCAATATGCATAATCATAGCTGCGTGAAAAAAATAGTGTAAAACAAAGAGAATTGCAGCCAGTCTCAGACATCATAAGTTCAACTGTTTCACTATAACTGTTTCAATTTATTTTCACACAATGCTTACTCCCCCTGTTATTATCAAGAATAGTAAATTTGCACACAAAAATAGTTCAATATGCAATCCACAAGTGCAAAACAAGTATGAGTGTTAGTGTCAACAGAAGTTGTAAAATGTATCATAAAAAAATAGATTATAAGAAAACAGCTGCATTAAATTGGGCTAGACATCAGATTCCTCATCTTCGGTTGTAAGAGAATCTTCTTCTTCTTTCAAAATCATGTCCTTGGCTGCCTTTGTGCCCTTTTCCTAAGATTATTTTACAGCACCACTACCCTTAAGATTTAAAATTTTGTCTTGGGTTTCATTACTCAGATCGATACCAAAATACTCAAAAACGCAAGTTAAAAACATTCTATATGTAAGGAAAATAGGAGTAGCGGAGAAGATGAGAAGGTATCATAATAACTGCTTTAAATGTTCAAAATTCTTTTGAAAACACAAACCAATTCAATAAAACGAGATTTAAAGAATTTTGAATTTTAAAAATAATACAGGCAGTTTTGAAATGACAAGTCAAATAAAAGATTGAAAAGATTTTGAAACTGATTTGACTTGAAAAATGATGAATGTAAATACTCTCATTTTTTGTGTATGTGATCAAAACAAGTAATGAGACCTACTACATAAAACAAAACAACTTTCTCTTGAGTTTAGTGGTGGTTTTAAGGAAACACATTTGACCACCAAAGATTTTGTTAAGATTCAAATTCATTTAAAATTATCAACACATAGTCTGAACTTCATGGAACCTAGAGGGAGTCATCATCTGCCCAGATTTGTCTCCTTGTAACATGAGAAACAAAAAACAACTAGAAAGATCTTTAAGCATATTTAATTTAAAAAACTCAACAATGAACAGTCCTTAGAGTAGTTCTCAATTTCACAAATTGAATGTCAATTGTTCCCTTTAGCACATGTTCTTTTATGGAATGAAATCTTACTTTAATGTGCTTAGTTCTTGAGTGTAAAACATGATTTTTCAAAAATATTTATTGCACTCAAGTTTTCACAAAACATAAGGATACTATTGACTTACAATTTGTAATGTGCAAGATGTATTTTAAACCAAGTCAATTGAGAACAAGAGGAAGTTGAGAATTCGGCCTCAGCCGTTGATAGAGCAACAGTAGCTTGCTTCTTGCTTGTCCACACATGGATTTTCTAAGACAACAACAAATTTTTGAAATGCTGCTCCTATTCACACGATCTCAACAAGATCTTAAATTGGACCAGTTCTTTCTCCTTTGCTTTTATTCAAGAGGGATCTTCAATGATAAATTCATGTGGATAGTTCTTAAAGAACTTCCATTCTCTTGGCTTTTGTGAGGTGATCTCAGATTGAGTATGAACATGATCTGTTCCATTAAGATTTTCAGAAATCTTTATGTCAGGAGGAGACAAAACAGAATCGTCTCCTAGATTCTGGTTTGCAGAATTGTGAACATCATCTTCCATTGAAGGTTCAGATTTGTCTTTTCCTTGAATTCTTCTGAATTTTGTGCAATCTTAGTTCCTGCATCAATTTTCTCAACAACACTTAAAATAGAGTTAGAATCATAAGAAAATGATGTGTATGAACTCCCCAATTATTCCATGTTTCTTGATGTAAACTCTATAAGCTTTACTAGTGGTTGAATATCCAACAAAGATACCTTCATAAGATTTTTGGATCAAATTTTCTAAAAATATCTTTAGTGCTTAACACAAAGTATTTGCATCCAAAAGTATGAAAGTACTTAAGATTGGGTGGTACTCCTTTTTAAGGCTCATATGGTGTTTTCTTTAAAACTTTTCTAATGATGATTTGGTTCAAAATATAGCTTCAATCCAAAAGAATTTTGGAATGTCATTTTCACCAAAACATAGCTCTAGTCATTTCTTGAAGGCCTCTATTTCTCCTTTCAACAACTCTATTTTATTGAGGTATGCTAGGACATGAAAAATTATATGAAATACCAAATTCATCAAAGTATTGTTTTCCAAATTCATTTTCATGATCACTTCTTAAGAAAACAATTTTCATTTTGAATGTTTTTGCATAGAGTTAAAAGAGCAAGAAAGACATCATTCTTATGAGCTAAGAAAAAGAATCCATCCAAACTTAGTATAGTCATCAAACACCACTAAGCTATAGTGCTTACCACCAAGACTTTGAGTCCTTGTAGGACCAAAATGATCAATATGTAGCATTTCCAAAGTTCTTTTGGTTGAGATGTCATCCTTGGGTTTGAAAGAAAATTTTTTGTTTATTTACCTAATTGACAAGCATCACAAGTGATGTCATTGTCAAATTTTATTTTTAGGAAGATATCTAACCAAATTCTTTTTCACAAGCTTAGAAACTAGAAACATGCTTGTATGTTCTATTTTCTTATGCCATAACTATTTCTCATATTCTATGGAAATAAAACAAGCTACATTTTGTTCTTTTAGTTCCTCTAAGGTTAGTCCATACACATTATCGCATCTTATAACTTCAAACAAAATTTCATCAGATTTTTCACACACAACCAAGCATTTCAATTTCTTGAAAATAGTCAAACAACATAAATTACACAATTTGCTAATGCCTAGAAGATTGTGTTTCAACCAATCAACTCAAATACAACATCAATGAAAGTTGAGAAATTCTTACCAACCTTACCTACGGCCACAATTTTTCATTTACCATTTTCACCGAAAGTCACAAAGCTTCCATCGAATTCATCAAAGAAAGTGGACTTTTCGGTCATGTGCCTAGAGCATCTCCTATTCAAGTATCACATGTCTTTCTTCTTCTTGGATGTTAAGCAAAACTGCACAAATCTTTTAAGTGACCTTAGGTATCCAAACTAATTTGGATCCTTTGAAGTTAACCCTTCTTGGTTGCCCAAGTGTATTAAAATCACAAACAACCTTATATGTTTTGTTTCCTACTCTTCTTTTGTCAAAAAAAGCATTAAGAAGAAGAGTGACCAGATTTATTGCAATTAAAACAGTGATTTGTGGGCATGTTGCTGAAAACACTTTAAGATATGATGCTGATGGTGATCAAAAGATTTGAATTTTCTGATATTTGAAAGGGTGCATTTCTTTTGAAAGATCCATCTCTAACATTAGTACCTCCTTTTTCCAGAAACCTTAAACCAGAATTTCTTGACACAAATGAGTTTCTAGAACGTGAGGCTCTTTTGTGAAAGAGAATTTTTCTAAAAGCGTCTTCATTGTTAGAGATGTAACTCAGTCCAGAGTTTATTTGAAGCAGGTTTAGATTTTGAATAAGATGTATTTTTATCAAAATCTAGTTTTTCAAAGTCAGCATCAAGGTTAGATGAACATTTAAGACCAGATTTATCAAATGATGATTTTATTCTTGAAAATGATGATGAAAATTTTGCAAGTGATTTTTCAAAAAAATTGCATCATTTTTGCTACATACCCTAAACCTGATTTTTTCAAACAACAGTCTTTGATTAGCAAGTAATTTGTCCAAGTTGCTTGAACTATGTACAAATTTTGCTAAATCATTATTCAAACTTTTGATCACTTTATTTAATCTTTTATTTTCAGCAACAAGTTCTTGAGAAGGATTAATAATGTGCTTTCCTTTGAACTTTTCAATTTCAGATTTCAAAAAACTATTTTTTTCTATGAAATTAAAAGCACATTTGGTCTCCTTCACCTTTTCTTTAAAAAATCATTTTCAGCCTTCAAAACTTCATTCTCAGATTTATATTTGTTGTATTTATACAGCAATGTTTCAGAAAGGTGAGTGAGATCATCAGTAATAACATGCAAATCATCAAGAGATAAGTCAGAGCAATCTACCTCTTCTTGTTGATCTTCATCATCAGCCGTGAAACATATTTTAGCTTCATCTTCGAAGTTTTCTTTCTCATCTGAGTCAATCTTGAGATCCTCCCAAGAAGCCATAAGTCCTTCCCTTTTGGTTCCTTTGAGTTGTCACCTCTGCTTCTTCCTTTGAGTCTTCATCATTCTTATAAGTTTTCTAGCAAAACACACAAACTCATCATCTTATAAACAGTCACGGGATTCATCATTCAATGATTCAGTGCAAGATTTAAGAGCCACTTCTTCCCCCCCCCCTTTTTTGTGATTTCATATGCTAGTAACTTCTCTATCAACTCATTACAGGTCATTTGACTTTCCACTCTCTTGTCAAGCTTCTCAAAATTTTTTCTCACTAGCATCTGTTCGGAATGAGTAATCCCCATAGCATCCAAACTATTAATGATGATAAAGAATCATGTCATCAATTGATTCTCCTTCCTTCATAGAGAATTTCTCATACTCTCTGCTCAGCATGTCACTTCTTTTTTTTTTACTTGTGTGATGCCCTCAGGTGTGACTTAAAACTTTATCTCAGATTTTCTTTGCTGTTTTGCATCTTGAATCCTTCTGGTATTCCTTGAAGTTGATTACACAGTTCAGCATATTGATAGCATTGCCATTTAGTTTTCCTTTCCTTTTGTCATCTTCATTCCATTCTGCTTCGGCTTTGGGAGAGACAACACCACCAGCGCCATCCTTTGTAGGGACTTGAGGATCATTTCTGATTATCTTCCACATGCTGTAATCCACTGACTGAGAAAAGATCTTCATTCTTCCTCTTTTTTTTTTTGAGGAATGGAAATCTGTTGTTAGACTGTCCTTCTGTCAGAATATAAGCTACTGTGTTTGAACCCATGTAGTTCGCCATCAGGATCTTTTCCTCCAAGTTGTGAAGCTTGATCTTTTTGAGACCAAGCTCTGATACCAATTGATGGTTATCAGTGGCTAAGAGAAGGGGGGTTGAATCTTATCCCCTTTTATGCTGAGTAACTCTTGCTGTCCTTTTTAAAATGCTTTCGGAGATATTTCTGCTTTTTGTCTCGTCACTAGTCAAGAGACTTTTCTTTTTTTCTCGTAACCAGTGAGGAGATATTTTTTAATTTTGTCTCCTTCGAACAGAATCAGAAATTGAGTAGAATAGAAAGAGAGAATCACACCTAGAAGTATCCTGGTTCTAAGTGCAGTGCAGCCTACATCCAGTCTCCATCATAACAATGATGGAATTTCACTATAATCAAGCAGATTACAGACACCAATTCTCCCTAGGAACTACCCTTCCTATCCGGGACAAGTCCAGATTCTAACCCCAATCCTGAACTTGACTTTGTCACCTGCCAAACTTTCAACTGCTAAGTGCTAACCCAACTTGCAAGGGGATCCCCTCAGGATCATGACAACAAAACAGAAATACATACAAAGAATTTCTGAGATAATAATGGCTTTTTCTTTAACTCTCTGCCTTTTTTCACTCATTATTTTTTTCTTACAAAACCTCACATTTTGCCTTTTACCAATGAAACACAGACAGACTCACTGAGAAAAAGAAATATTCAATGAAAGCCATGAAGGAGAAGAATAAACAGCTCAAAGAGCTATGGGAACCCAAACGTGTGCTCTCACTCCTTGTCTCAAGCCTTGGCCGTTCACCCTTATTATAGAAGGGGAAGCTTCCAAGGTTGAAACGGTTCAACCGAGCTAACTTCTTCTTTTTTAACTTCAAAACCGGTTTGGACAGAGAGAGAAGAGGAAACCGAATGCAAAATCCAACATGCAATTACCTTACTCTCATCCTATCTTATCAAGCTTCATCAATCTGAGCCTTCCATCTTGACTTGGTCCCCAAGAAGGATTTCTGACCCTTGATGAACCCTTGATCCTTGACAGCTCCATCTGCTCTATCTTCTGCTTCTTTCCCACGTAGCTACAGTAGCTACCTCCTGTGATGGATGAACAAAAGTAGAGACGAGCCATACCCCAGGGATCTTCTTTTCTGAACGAAACGGATTGCTTCTACTTTAGGCATGGAAATCTTGAAGCTTCTTCTTCACATCTTGCCTTTAGTAGAAAAGATCTCAGCCACGCCATGCTTTAGATCTTCTTTTTGCAAGGGCCATCATCACCTTGGCCTCTTGCTTGCTTTTAGTTTCTCTGCTTCTACCTCTGATAACTTCTTCCATTTTCTTTCCTTGATGGAAGTGACAATCTGAAAGCAAGAGAGAGAAGACAAAGACGAAATAAAAGCTTTCAATGAGAGTAAAGAAGGAAATTAAAATGAGTTAATTATCCATTTCTTTCCCCCATACCTTGTAACGTGTGAAATTAATTAATGCCATCAAATCAATTTCAACTTTCTCTTTCCTGTTTTCAAGGCATTAAAACTAGTTAATTGAATTTGAAATCCATCATCCATTAAGAAAGGCATCCGTGGAAGACATGCTTTTAATTCAATTAAAATTTGGATTCCACCAAAGCAAATGGATGACCGAAACATCATGCTCCATTTTCTTTCTCTTTTCTTTGATTTTGGACCAAGGCTTGTTGGTCTCAAAAATTAATTTGGGCTAATCATATAATACTTGGCCCAAATACCAATTGTAAAATAATTCAGCCACAATGCTTAGAATTCTTTTTGTATCCAAGCTGAATATTATCATCACATTGGGCTTGTGTATTTTTCAGCTCAATAACAAATCGCATTTCTGAACAAAATTGTTAAACAACCAATTAATTATAACCATAAAATTAAGTTAACAATTTTGTAATTAATCTTTTTAATAATGTTTGATCATCACAATAATTTGAAGTTTTCCAAACTCAACAAAGATAATACACAAAATACTTTTAGTATACATCCAAAATTCGTTTAAATTTTTTATGTTTTTCTTAATATAAATGATTTTATAATACATCTAAAATTACAAAATTGCATAACAAATAATTTCTTAATAAATCTTAAACTTATCCAAAATTAATTATGTTCATTGTTCTTGTTAATTAGAACTAAAAAAATTATATATACCAGTCTTAAAACAAAAAAAATTTGATTTTGATATTATAATTAAATAAAGGATAAACTATGATGGATAATTGGATACTCAGCTCCAATTAACAACTCATTTCTACCTACAAAAGAACTACAAATAGCTCACTTCAGATATAAACTATGGCCCACAAATAACATACTCGCTGACTGCCAAGCCCATCTTATTAACATGCTACACATTAATTAATCATCATTGATTTTTATAATAATAATCCCGTAATCTTTCCTAACCCAACCTACTACTACTGAAAATAATACAGGAGTTGTCCCTCTATCACCATATTACCATGTCATTTCTGACACTCAATAGTGAATCGTAATTGTAGTGTGATTTTTTGGCTATCTGGAGAAGTCGACATCTGACATTTATAGATGTAGAAAAAATTCTTTATCTACATCGTAGCATTTGCCTTATTTTTATTCTGTACTTATTTTTGTATTTCACCATTGGTGGTTGGAAGAGATAGTATAGAGCTGTCACATCTTCAGTTTGCGGATGACACTATTCTGTTTTGCCCTCCAGAGGAAGAGACAGTTAAGAATTACAAGAGGATTCTTCGTTGTTTTGAGCTGATGTCGGGGTTAAGTATTAACTGTTGGGTCCAACGCATGTGTAGCTGGTTGGGTTGTAAGGAAGGTACCCTACCTTTTAGATACCTTGGAGTTCCTGTAAGAGCAAGTCTGAGACTAGTCAAGACCTAGAAGCCTATTATCGACAAGGTGGAGGAGAAACTGAGCCTGTGGAAAGCAAATGTTCTAAATAAGGCTGGGAAGTTGGTGCTTATAAAATCAGTGTTAAATAGCTTGCCAGTGTATTATTTGAGCTTATATAAGATGCCAAAGGCTGTGGTTGAGAAGTTGATTTCTCTACAGAGAAGATTCCTATGGAGTAAAGAGGATGGGAGGAATGGTATAACATTAGTGAAATAGGAAGTGGTACAGGCTCCTAAGAGGTTAGGTGGGTTGGGAGTTGGCGACGCTATGATTCGTAACACTGTACTGTTATTCAAGTGGTGGTGGCGGTTTGCAAAGGAGGAGTGCCCGCTGTGGAAGAAGGTAGTTTGCTCCTATAATAATCTGAACCCAAATGTGCTACTATCCACCCAAGTACTACCTACCAGAGGAGGTCCGTGGAAAGACATATGCCAGATCCAAATCGAGGAGCAGCATATAAGGGATAAGATAATTACAGGCTTGTCCATGGAGGTCGGTGATGGGAGGCGGACTCGGTTTTGGGAGGATGTTTGGCTACAATGTGGATCCTTGAAAAATCGGTTCCCCAGACTTTTCTCTATTTCAAACCAGTGTGGGTCGGTTATAGGGGACTGTGGGTTTTGAGATGGGTTAGAGTGGATTTGGAACTTCCAATAGAGGAGAGAGCTATTTCAGTGGAAATTGGACCTTCTGGGGCAGTTACATGAGGCTTTGCAACCTGTGAAGCTAGTGAGTAACAGGGAGGATAGAGTTGTGTGGAAATATGATAGGCAAGGTATTTTTTCGTCTAACTCATTCATGCAGGTATTGCAGGAGGAATTAGTACTAGAGGAGGTATCCATTTACAAAGGAAAGACTGAGTCGGCTCGGGATCATTAGTCAGGATGATTTGGGATGCGTATTGTGTAACAAGGATGCAGAACAGATTCATCACTTATTTCTTGGCTGCGAGTTTTCTTGGCAGGTGTGGAGTGCGTGGATAGCTGTGTTTGGCTATCAGTGGTCTGTCCCAGGTTCCTTGAAGGAACATTTTCTTAGCTGGACAGAAGGCCCGCATAGAAAAGAGGATAGAAAGCAGCGGTTGAGGTGCTTATGTGCAATCATTTGGAACATTTAGCTTGAAAGGAATAGAAGGATATTTCAGAATAAAAGCAAAGGTGTGGAAGAAATTATCAACTTGACTGTGCTTAGCTGCAACGAGTGGCAAGGTGTGGACCCTTTTTGTTGTTGATGGCTATGCCGGAGATGACTTAAGAAATGTCTTGTGTTGTGTTTTTCTTTGTTGTTTGTTTGTAGACGACTCTTTTGCTCCACTTTATTGTGTTGAGCTTCTATGTTTCAAAAAAAAAAATAAAAGAATGGAACAATAATGACGTATTTTGAACTTGCAGAATATTAGAGCACTATAAATTTGCCCTATTTAATTTCTATGATCCAAACAGTTCGATTGAATCAATTTTTATTGAGTATGACGTTTTTTTTAATCAAAATTGACAAATTCTTACTAGTTCACAAGTAGAAACAATTTTGGTTTTGAACTGAACTTTAATTTACTGGTTTTTTCATGGAACCCATCGATTCGATTCAAGTTTTATAACTATAGATGTTTGTTTTTGTTCTCGTAACAAATAATCCATACTAGTGTTCGTTTTGATATGATTTTTGAGGCCTAAGAATAAGTATTTTCATATGTTTAATTTTATACATTATTTTTCTGATATATATATATATATATACAGAAGACCGTTGAAAAACGTGGATATTTGTGTCCCTCCGTTGATTTCTGTCGTTTCCACTTGACGGAAAAGGTTGAGGTGGCACAGGTGGCGCTGAGGTGACACGTAACGGAGGCCACATGGCATTGGGGCAAAAAGTTATAGGACATATAAGTCCCTGGAGACGAAAACGATGCCGTTTTGTCTCCTCCCCCAATCAACACAGTTGAATCCCCATACACAATACCCAGAAGACCCATAGTTGAGTGAGAGAATTACAGAAAACCCTAACCCAAAAACGATCAAAATCCTTCATCTCTGTTTCTCCCTCCAAAAAATACAACACGTAGAAGAGCAAAAGGCCAGGGGTGATCGCTGGTGGCAGAGGCTGAGGAGAAGCTTCGTCTGAGGTCGTGGCTGCTGTCTTCATCACAAGGTAAGATTGTTATGCTTAGTTAGGAATGCAATGTGTTTGCATGTTTACAGTGTAAGAAAGAAAGGGAAAATGGGGTGTATTGCGTGCTGTGTAGGATTAGGGGGAGGGATTGTGTTCGGGAAATGTAGTTTCTTTCATATGGTGTGCTGTTTCCTTTTTTAATCCTAGTTCTGCACTGGTCAATTTCAGATGGTTGACATGTTTGTGGTTCCGGTGTTTCATCATGGAGGAAACTTCGTAAGAGGACTTGGTGGAGAAATGGTTTATCAGAATGGAAAGGAGGAGAGGTTCCCTGAGATGGACCTAGACTTTGTGAATTTTGGAGACCTAGTGACACTATTTAAGGGTTTGGGCTACCAGTCATACAAGGCAGTATACTGGTATGATCCATCAAGCACTGAATTTGAATCCGGAATGAACATATTGACTGGGGATGTCGGGATCAACGCAATGCAAGAGAACCTAATGAAGCACCCAGGGCGAGGTGAGTTCCATATATACTTTGACCATCCTGTCGACGAGCCGGAGGTTGTTGAGGATGCTGCCCAGGATAGAGATACTGCAGGGGAGGTGGATGAAACTGCAGAGGAACTGAATTCTTCCTCTTCATCTGATGACGGGTACGAGAGAACAGAGGACGTCTTGTACAAACCTCCACCGGCTGGAATTGAGAGTGACAGCAGTGAGAGTGACAGCAATGGTGGGGTCACTGCTGGGAAGAGGAAAAGACAAGGGTAAGAAGAAGGTCGTTACGCCGATCAAGAAGATAGTTACTCCTAAGAAGAAGGTAAATACTCCTAGGAAGAAGGTAGTTACACCAAAGAAGCAAGGGAAGAAGAAAAGACAATTTCGCACAAGGGTTAATGAAAGAGGGGAAGGGAGTGGGAATGGGACTGATGCACGTGGTGAAGCAGGGGATCAAGGACCTGACCTCCAGCCGGATTATGCAGTCGGGGGTGGGTTTTATGTCAGTGAGCTCCCAACGGAGGTGGAGGAGATAATGTTTGAGTATGAGTCTGAAGACTTACATACTCCCATATCATCTGATGATGAAGGCAGAGGTGAAAAGTACCCAGAGTTTAACGATGAGTATAATCATGGTGAGGGTAGGTTTGAGCTGGGAATTAGATTTGTCACTGTAGACAGGTTCAAGGAGGTAGTTAAAGATTCTTTCATCGCTGAGGGTCGGGAAGTGAAATAGATAAAAAATGACAAAGAGAGAGTGAGAGTGGGGTGTGGGGATAAGGAGTGCCCTTACTTGGTTCACTTGTCATACAACAAAAGTCTGCAGTGTTATCAAGTGAAGACCTACCATCCACACACTTGTGCAAGGGATTTGGGTAGCAACGCTGCTGATCAACACTGGCTAAGTAAGAAGATTGAGAAGCAGATGTCCACCCAACCACACATAAATACAAAGGAGGCTACTGATTTTCTTAAAGAGGAATTTGCCCTCTGTCCGCATCCTAAAATGGTTTATAGAGCAATGAAGGAGGCTAGGGAGAAGATCCAAGGAAATGAAAAGGAACAATACAAGAGATCCAGGGATTATTGTGAGGAAATACTGAGGAGCAATCCAGGCTCATCAACCAGGCTTGAGCTCATGCCAATTCCAGATGGTCCCCCTGTGTTTGATAAACTATATATTTACCTAGATGCCTGCAAACAAGGTTTCAAAGATGGATGTCGTCCCTTGTTGCATTTGGATGGGTGCTTTCTGAAGACATATTACGGTGGTTGGCTTCTAGCAGCAGTTGCTCAGGATGCAAACAACCAATTCTATGTTGTTGCCTATGGAGTGGTCAGGGCTGAGACTAAGGAAGCCTGGAAGTTGTTCCTGACCAATCTGCAAGGGGACATAGGAGACGATGCTAACCATGGCTGGAACTTCATATCAGACCAACAGAAGGTAACTCTAGGTTATGGTTATTGTCATTGCTTTGCATTTGGTTTAGATCATTTATAATTTGTTGATGATATTCATTGCCACCTACTTGGTTAATTTCATTGCTGTGTGGTTGATTATGTTGTGGCCAGGGTTTGCTGCCTGCGTTGAAGGAGTTCATGCCACACGCTAAGCTCCGCAATTGCGTTATGCATATGTGGAAAAACTTCATCAATCGCTACAAGGATCTATACATTCGACAAGTTGTGTGGGAGTGTGCCAGGTGCACGACTGTTGCTGAGTTCAAGGAATGCATGGAGAAGTTGAAGACAGTTAACAAGGGTGCCTGGGAGTACCTCAGCAAATTTGAACCTGAGACATGGGTGAAGGCTTACTTCTCCCATGGGCCAAAAGTGGATAACCTCACAAACAATATGTGTGAGGTTTTTAATGCAAAAATAGTAAACTATCGCTGCAAGCCTATCCTGACCATGTGTGAAGAGATCAGGTGCTATCTCATGAGGCGGATGGTGAATCATAAATGGGTCTTGGAGAATGACTCAGGGAGGCTAGCACCAGTTCAGGAAAAGAGGATGGAGAAGCTGTTAAACCTAAGCACCAAGTGGACGGCTGAATGGGTTGGCGATAATGAACGAAAGAGGTTTGAGGTTTCTCGGAAAGGAACTAAGGTGGATGTGGACCTCATTAGGCACAGTTGCTCATGCAATCGATGGCAACTGACTGGTATGTCCTCTACAGTACTTGGTCCAGTTTCTTTGCTATTTTGATCTGAATTCCCTTTACTATTATTTTGGTTATATTACTCACCTTCGTTGCATTACCTTAGGCATGCCCTGCTTACATGCATTTGCTGCCATAAGGAAGAGACATGACACACCTCAGGACTATGTTCACCCTTGGCTATGCATGGAGTCCATTAGGAGGACATATGCACACTGTATTAAGCCTGTTCCAAGTCCAGAATTTTGGGTTTGAACTGAGTTCTCGAAGCCAGACCCACCTATTATCAAAAGGCCAATTAGACGGCCAAAGGTTCATAATAGGCAAAAGGATCCGGCTGAGCCACTCATGCAAGAAGAAAAACTGAAAAGGTCATTCGTTGTATCCTGCAGCAAGTGTGGTGAGAAGGGTCACAACTACAAAACATGTAAAGGAGCCCCTTCCAACCCAAACTGGAAGCCGAAGACAAGGCGCCCTAGGAAGAAAGCAGCTACTTCCTCCCAGTCACTGATTGTGCTTCCACTGTCACAATCTGCTCCAGGTTCAGAGGTAAGAACCCTATAGTGATTAATCTGTCTTAGTATTAGTACTACTAAAGTTAGGGATTAATCTGTCTTAGTATGGAAATAATTAAGGACTACGATGTCTGATTACTGATATGTCTAGGGACTATTCTGTATTAGTACTGCTAAAGTTAGGGCCTAATCTGTCTTCATAATACTACTCTGCTCACATCTTCCATGCATATTTGCAGGATGCATCCAGCAGTCAACCAGGCAGCTCCCCAAACCCCACTGTTGTGGAATCACCTGCCCCAAGCAATCCACCTATGCCACCAGCTCCAACAAGGGTGACAAGATCCACACTTATCATATCACCTCCAAGGCCAACAACTACTCAAACCAGGCCACCAGCTCCAACTATAGGCCGTCCATTTAAACCTCCAGCGAAAGCCAATGACACATCTCGCCCACAACAGTCCAGGTTCAGACCAAAGTAGAAGATCTTTAGGCTACCGGCACCAATCGCTGCATCCACAATCAACACTAGTACACAACAGCCAACTCCATCTACCATCCCATCTGCAGCTCCAAATCAAGATGCTCCACCCCAAAATTTGCCAACTTCTCCAAAAACAAAGGACTCGAAAGAATGAAGACTACTGTCATTAAGTGCTTTTTGTGATAACTTTTTGTCTATGTAATGGTTGTTGACAAGTAGTTCAAACAATTTAGGTTTCTGTCCCATACTTTTTGAACACCCTTTGTGGGTCAGATAAACATGGATGTTAACTAAACAACTTTTTTTGATGACTAATGCAATGGTATGTTATGTATTAGGGAACCAATTTTAATTTCCTCCACATCTTACACAACACGTACAGGGCAATACAATCATCATTCATATAAATAACACTGAATTCACCTATAATTGCTGCAACAATATTACACACTTTTTCATTCGTTTATCAACTCTTACAACTTAGAACAACAAAAATCAACACAATGACAATGACACAGATACACCATCTTATTGGCTTTCTTTTCATCTCTAGAGCTAATATCCTCTTCTCCAAGCAACTTATCCTCATTTCCATGTCTTGCTGCCTGTGATAATCTTCTGCATCTACAAATTCCTTCTCTCCCATATACTTTGTTGCTGTCAATCCAAGTCCAGCAACGTGCTCATCAAGCCACACAAAAAATTTGCAATACGGTTGTCTTGCCTGCAGCAAATCAACCCACATAATTCAAACCCTAAAAATTAGAAACCCTAACACATCTTCAACCAAACGTGGATCACATTGCGTTTCCATACCTTGTAAAAGGGACAGCCCAGAAACAATCTATCCGGATTGCTCCGGGTCTTCGACATGAAAAGGACTGCATTTTCTCCACATAAGCACTTTGGTGAGATGCCATGTTTGCTGTCCTTCTCCTTAGGACGTGAGCTCGAGCCCAGCTGATCTCCACCTCTTCTCCAGCTGGATGATACCCCTTCAGATGCCATGGAAGGAGGAATTTCCTTTCTGCCACAACTCCCCACTACACCCACTGCGCCGTCACTGTGCAGACGAGTGATGAGGGAAGACGAATTTCAAAGATTGGGGGAGGAGACGAAACGGCGTCGTTTTCGTCTCCAGGGAATAATATGTCCTATAACTTTTTGCCCCAATACCACGTGGCCTCCGTTACGTGCCACCTCAGCGCCACCTGTGCCACCTCAGCCTTTTCCGTCAAGTGGAAACGGCAGAAATCAACGGAGGGACATAAATGTCCACGTTTTTCAACGGTCAGGGGCTTTAATGTATTTTTTATTGCTTGAGGATGAAAATGTCCGCAAAAAAAAAAAAGATTACGAACAAAAATGTCCTTTACTCATTTATTAATTAAATCGTCTAACTATTTTTAAATGTCAGTTTTACATAAATAACTGTACTATTTTATATATGGAATATTTACAAAAGAAAAAGACGAAACGCAACTCTACCATCAATTTCAATCTCCAACGGAAGATTGAAGCCAAATTAAAATAGTGTTCGATATTTCAATTTTAGGTTGAAAGGTGGGGCTACCACCGTCCACCCACTTTCAATACACGCCCCGCATAAGGAACCCATTTCTTCTTCTTCTTCTTCTTCTTCTTCTTCTTCTTCTTCTTCTTCTTCTTCTTCTTCTTCTTCTTCTTCTTCTTCTTATGTTAATCAGGGGCGGAGCTAGAAATTATTTTGGGAGAGGCTAACATAAAAAATATAAGTTAAGAAGAAAGAAAAATTAAAAATTAAAAAAAAGTTAAACTAAAAAATTAAAAACTTATACATATACCTTATTAGTTTGGGGGGGCCATTGCCCCCCTTGCTCATAACGTGGCTCCGCCACTGATGTTAATAGTTATTTTAGTATCCATTATTTCGGTACATATTTGTGTGTTTAACTTGTTAGCATTTATTGTCCAAATTACAGTTTTTTTATTTTTGTATTTAAAAAAAATCTTGTCGTCTTACTCTTCAACACCCTTCTCTTCAGTTCCTCTCTTACTATCTATTTCTCTAACATGTTGTGTCACAAAACGAGCCAATGCTACCAACCAAATGTGTTACTTGAAGGGTAAGTAGAGAGTAGACTAAAATCCTTAATCTAGTTATTGAAGTTCGTTAATGGAAGTAAGTTATATCCAAAATTAAGAAAATATTACGAAAAAAATTAACAATATATTAATTAAATTTATTGATTTTATTTGAAGAATATGTATAAATATTTCTCTCATATGATAATAAATGATTAGATAATTGTGTAATTTTTTTTAGAGTTTAATTTTGATACACTGACAGTGTTTACACTGTCGTACAATCATAATCATTTTCTTAGATAACCATTCACGTGATCGATGTAAAAAGAGACAAGTAATTGGTTCAATGATTTAATGGTTCAACTAGAATCAAACTGTAGTTGAACCAATTTAATTAAATATGCATTAAATTAAAATTGTATAAAAATTCAATATATAATTTTAAATTTATCAAAATTTTCTTGCTCCCCCGGTCCTGTTCCTCCAAAGACTTCCTTTTTACTAAATTAATTGGCTAAACTACATGCACAACTAAAATTTTCTGTTTTATTTTAATTAAAATTTTAAAATCAGATCAACAGTTACTATGGCATAAAAAAAATTACATATCTAATTGAAACAAAGTTCTCACATTTCTACAGAAACTTGAAATCCAAAAAGAACAAGAATATATAATTGATAATATCTCGGATTCAAATCTAACATGCTTAATCAGAACTAGTTAAAATATCAACACTCTATAACAGCATGAGTCTGAAGAGTTTGAAAAAGTTGCTGACTAAACTAATATAACAACCTCATTTTTTTTTGTTTAAGTATTATGTTAATTTTCCAAAGATCCACTCTGTGTTATGAGTTATGACATGTCTTTTTTATTTGTGAAATTTTAAACAGCATCTATGCTTTTGTAGAAGCATAACACCTATGATCCACAAATTTAATCTCTTCAATTTCAGCAGTAACAACTATATTGCCATAAATAACCAAATAATCTAAAACTGAATTACATTAAGCAACTATTATGTACAGAACCCTGCATCAATCCATATGATTAACCAAATAAAGAATTCTGCATCAATTCATATAGTTCATATCAATTCATATAATTCATATAATTAACAAAAAAAATTAGTTGAAAACCCAGTAGACCAGTACAACTCACCGCGGCAGAGAAGTAGAGAATAGAGAAGGCATATAGGTCACAGCGGCAGAAAAGATGCCCGACGACATTGACAGAGACGCTTCCAACGACTGGATGAGCAGACAGCATCAACCACAGAAGCTTCGTAATTCAGATGACCAGATGAATGACGCCGCTGATAGCAGCTTCAGTCTGCGACGGTGACTTCCTTTCGCCCATTGGAGGTCCTTCTGCCCAGTGGCAGCAGCTCTGATGCGGCGTAGATTGTGGTAGACTAGGGGGAGGTGGCCTTCGTTGGAGCTGGACGAATGTAACACCCTACCACACAGAGTCTTATGCTATACTCATAAGACTGAGGTGGCGAGGTATAACGACCTCTAAAAATAAAATCATATATATATAATATAGGTGAAATGAATATATATTCGATGAGTTTTGAAGAAAAGTTTAAACAATAAGTCGCAAAAATAAAAGCGCATCGCTCGCGTAATCTTTGACTCAACCTGCGAAACTAAGGCTGACCGAAGTATAAATACATAGATACACATAACCCAAAATATCCCAAAATAGATAAAACAACAACCTGTTTCTCCACATCAACCTCTAAGAGGAATAAAATAAAGTTATACATACAGAGGAAAATCTAACTATAGAATATCAAACATAAACCCAAAATACAGAGTCCCAAATATAACACTTCGCTTGCAGACAGAACTCCAGACACTTACCCAGGTGTCTCTCGACCTACATCTGAAAACAACAACATATATATGGTATGAGAACCGAAGGTTCTCAGGATGGTAACGATGCCCACATAAATAAGATATATGGTCCTGGAATGCCAGAGGCAGTCCTAGAACTCCGACACTCAGATTATACAACTTAAAGACTTAAGACAGAAACCATAAACAGGAGTAATTATCTAAGGTTCTAACTCAATCCTAACTTAATTTATCAAATTACAATCCACTCACTGTCTCATAAAACTCTAACTCTAAATTCACCTCCTACCTCCTCCAACCCTCCAAATTCACCAGTGCACAGACAAACAACACAAGTAAAGGCAAACACATACAAAAAGCACATATAACAAGTAGGTAGTTAGCAATTAACATGAATAAACAATTAAGCAAGCCAAGACAATGCACAAACAAGCAAATCAAACATGTGCACATGATCCATGCTTATCCCACGGCTGATGAGTCTCATTTGTCGGTTATAAAGCCAAACCCGACATGTCTGGTCGCTAATCCTGGACAGAACACCGAACACGGAGCAAGTGGGACAACGCCTCAACCCTTGCATCTTACCCGCGTACCCGAAACAGGGGACAACTTCACCCTGCCTCTTATCCAGGTGGTGTTATAGTTCTCAACCCAGAGCAAGCGGCGAGAGAACACAGCCCTTGCGTCTTACCTGAAGTCTTGAACTTTCCCGGAGTAAGTGGATAACACCACTGCATCTTACTTGGCTTATTGACTCTTACCTGGAGCAAGTAGATAACACCACTGCATCTTACCGAGAGTCACATTCAGAAATACATTTCATTATCATAACAATTCATTCGCATTCGTCATTCTTAATTCATACCCGAAGCAAGTGGATAACACCACTGCATCTTACCCAGTATTCTCGCCTCTTACCTGGAGCAAGTGGATAACACCATTGCATCTTATCCGGAGGCATATCTTAATCAGATTCAAGTTCATTTTCATTATTATTCTAATTTATTCATAATCATTAATTCATTAATTCATTTTCTATACATTCTCAACATCTCTACACTTCTTTAACATATACCCAGAGCAAGTGGTCATTGCCACCGCCTTTTACCCGGACACCTCTATCTCATTCAATTCATTCAAATTCAATCACCATCATACCTTAATGTCATTATCCTCATCAACCCATTTCTCTCCCATTGAAATTCATTATTATCATCGTCATAATTATATTAGTTCCGCTAACACTTCTCCAGCTCAAAATCACCACTTCACAATCATAATTCATTACCCCACAACTTGCTTCATTCCCAAGTTACTATCCCTTCCTAGCTTCACCCCATCACTAAGTATTCAACTAAGGTTTAGAGGCTAAAAGAGTAAAAATAGAGATCTAGAGGTTCGAAATTAGGTTTTAAACATAAAATTTAGTTTGCTGAAACACAGGGGCTACGCGTACGCGTGGGAGTGCATTTTGCCCATCACGCGTACGCATTGCCTCGTCTGCGTACGCATACATACCAAATAGAAACACCCATCCACATATGGAAGGGTTCGCATACGTATGCATTGCAGATTAGTCAAAAATGGCTAAGTCTGCATAATTTCAGTTTTACATACCGAACTTTCTCGTTTTAAAATATTTTTCATCCGTTCTTTAAACGGCGTAAACTTCACGGACCCAATTTTCATATGAAATAAGTTTGAAACAATTTAGGAGTCTAGAAGCCAAGTTATGGCTCACCAAAGTTCAGCCAAAAATCAATTTTATACAAAAATCCTCAACCTCTATTTTCATAAAAAATCAAACTCAAACCTCAACATTCTACATATATAATCAACACTACAACATACCATATCATATTAACACAATACCACACCCTTTTATCAACCTCCATACCTCACTTTCACAAAACTACCATACATAAACTTCACAATTATACCAACAACCTTCAACATACCATCATATATACACATTCATTATGACCAACTTATCAATCATCATCAAACCATCATTTATCATTCTATTTCTATCATAATCAACAAACACCAACAAATGCTAAATCCACATCAACAATTATCATCAAAGGTACTAAACAATTAACATACTCATGCCTTCATTCCAATCCTAAGGTCATCTAGCCTAAGTTTTCACAAGACATTATATATTAAATACGAGAAACCAAAACTATACCTTGGCCGGTTCCTCCCCCGCTTGGAACACCACAAATTATCACCGTTCCGCAAATGCTCATAGCCCCAAATAGTGCGTCCAACAGAAAATTCAGTTATCGCAGCCCAAATTCAGCTTACCGACACCACCAATTACTTCAAACTTCCAACATCTAATCTAACAATATACAGTGTCATCATAATTTAACATAGGGTTTTCTAAATTGGGGATTCACCAAGAGTTAAGAGCTCCTTACCTTACCCACAAACTATTAGAACAACACCCAATCATTTTTTGCAAGCTAATTCGATCCTAAACCATCAAAACATCATAACTCTCAATTTTAACATTCATGAATTTTCGAAACTGAAGAGGTAAAATTTGGGTGAGAAAGATTGAATTTCTTACCAAATTGGTTAGTTTTCTTTGTAGAGAATTTCGAGACAAATACGTGGCCACTGACGGCTCGTTAATCGGAGCTCCGAATCAAAAGTTACGTTGGATTGAAGATTGAAATTGAAATTGAAACCCTCACTTCTCACCTTTCTTCCATTTCAGTGTGAATCACATACGGGGAGGATTTGTGGCTGAATTGCTTAACTTTAGGTTTATATCTATTGGGGTATTGGGCCTGGTTTGGGCCAGTCCAACCGGTTCGGTCTGTTCGGTCCAATCTTGAGCCAAATTCTTTAAAATTAGTGTCAAAATTCTTATTTTAATTTTCTCTATCTCATTAAACTATAAAATTTCATTTTCTAATTTGTTAGAATAATAATGAATTTATTTGATAATTATTTACTAATTTTACAGATTTTACAACGGAGATTGGAACGGAAGTGAAATTAGGGTTGAAGTGTGGTGGCTGGTGAGTGAGGGGAGTGAGGTCTCAACATAAGAGGTTGGGTTATGGGTTACTAGGTGCTTATGTGGGTAAGTGGGTCTGGGTTCATTTAGTTTTCTTTCCTTTTTTTTTTACATCAAAATGATGCCATTTTGGATCCAAAGAAAAAACTGGCACTTTCAAAAACCTGGCCGGTTCGACCGGTTTACCGATTAATCACCGGTTCGACCGATTTTTTTATTGATTTTTTGCAAGAAAATTCTAGAAATCAACCAAGGTTCTGAAAACCGAACCGGTCATCAAACCGTTCTAATTACTGGTTCACTGATTCATAGGTTCAATCGGTTTGACCGTAGTTGAACCAAAAAAACTGTTTTATAATAAAATAATAAATAAAATATAAATAAACACACTAAAACATAATTATAGTCTAATATAAATTTTAAAATATCATCCAAATTAAAAATACTATATAAACCAGAATGTTATAATCTCATTCAAATACAAACTCAAAAATCAAATAACAAAAACAACCAACCAAACATAAAATACCAACATCCAAGTTTATCATCAATCATCAAAATTCGCCATAACTTGCTTTAGTTTTGCTACATTAATCCCTCACTTATCTAAACCCTTGTGGCTTGCGAGACTTGTTTGTGGATATGCCTAACAGAACAACCAAAGGAGATTAAAGGCCATGCAAAGCTTCATGTGTTTTCTTTCTTCTTCTTTTTTTTCTGTCATGCGAATTTTCTGTTTGTGGAATAAAGTGTGTTAGATATCAAGCTTGTGATTTATCTATGCTTACATCATTATAGCTTCATCAAGATGTACCACCACTCTTGCAAGAAATGAAAAGCCTTGTTATGAATGCCAAGAATAAAATGAATTGAGTAGGTTTAACATGACAGGTTTAACATGGTAGGAGTAGGTTTATCATGGCAGGTTTTCATCTTCCACTCAATGAACAATTTATGAAATCAACAATAGCAAAACACAATATAACAATCAAAAGGTCAAGAACAACACCAAAACAATAATTTATCAAATTAACAAGTTAATAAGATTAATTAAAACTGAAAATCAAAATAACAAAAATAATATTCAATCATTTATTCAATCACTATATCACTATATCAGTTCACACTTCACAGTTCACAAAAAAAAACTATATCACTATATCACCATTTCAGTTCACAGTTGAATTACTTGAATCAGAGTTCACATAGCTTCACTATATTAGCCAATCATAAATTCAGAGTTCACAGGACTTCATTATATCAGAGTTCAATCATAAATTCATAGTTAATTAAAAAAATTACCTACAGAGCATGCAAGAGCCAGTGGTTCGGAGGGGGACAAAGACACTGAGAGACAGAGCCAGAGACACCGAGTGACCAAGGGAGACATAGAGACCGAGAGCACCGCGGGAGACAGAGCATGCAAGATTGGTGGAACAGACGGTGGCTTCGAAGGTTGCGATGGTTGCTGCGCGAGGGAGGCTTCGAAGGTTGCGCGACTGAGGCTTCGAAGGTTGCGATGGCTGCTGCGCGATGGAGGGGAAGTGAGCAAGCACGAGGCGGTGGCTGAACAGAGGTGAGCTCGATGAGATTGAGACTTGAGAGGCAGCCCCTTGAAGAACTGAAGATTGATGGTTTAGAGGTTATAGCAAACTCTTGTTGTAAGTATAGTTACTAAACCAAGCAATCAACCTTTCTTACAAAAGTTTTGGTTGTCACAAGTAACAAACCCCTTAAAAATTGTTAACCGAGTATTCAAACTTCGGGTCGTCTTCTCAAGGAACTGCAAGGAAATATGTTCTTATTATTGGTTATGGAGGTTGTAAATTTGGGGTCGAGAGTGAAGAGTAGATATGACAAATAATTCAAATGGCAATTAAAATAAATAAATACTGTAAAGCAAGCTTTTGGCAAGGTAAGAGAAATTGGAAGTCCAACTTAGTTATCTCTATCAACAATAATGAAAGTTGAATCTAAATTCCACTTAGTTAACCTTTACTAAAGTAAAGGAAAGTCAAGGGACTAATTAGTTTGACCTTTGAATCCTATTTATTTCCTAAGAAAAAAAGTTGGGATTATTGAAGTTCAGTTCAATTAGCAAGATAACGATTATCAATTATGCTGAGTTTAATAATGTTGAGTTACTGATTTCTTAACCAAGACCAAAAGGGGAAAAAGTAAAATTGCTGGAATAAAAATGTCCTTAGATGGAAAGCAATGGTAACACAAATTAAGGAGAAAGCAATCAATAACTGAAATATCTCAAATAATCATTAATTCAAATTATAACATGGAAAGGGTTCATAAGTCAAGTTGGCAACATTTATAGGTACGAATAAAAGCATTAAAATAAATATTAAACCTGGATCGAGAGTCACTCTTACAAACTAAGAGAAGTTCTAAATCCTAATCCTAATTCTAAAAGAGAGAAGAGAGAACCTCTCTCAAACTAAATCTAAATCATGAAAAGTGAAAATTGGCGAGCTCTCTCTGAATGGATGCATTTCCCCACTTTATAGCCTCTAATATGTGTTTTTCAGGTCGAAAACTGGGTCAAAAACAGCCCAGAAATCGCCCCCTGCGTATTCTGGTACGTTCAGGTCGCGGACAAGTGACACGGAGGCGTCGTCCACGCGGCCGCGCGGATTGAAGTTTGCAGATGCGACGCGTCCGCGTGGATCACGCGTTTGCATCACCTAGCGTCAGGGCAACTATGGCATATTATATATCAAATCGAATCCCCAGATGTTAGCTTTCCAATGCAACTAGAACCGTGTCATTTGGACCTCTGTAGCTAAAGTAATAGCTGTTTGAGTGCGAAGAGGTCAGGCTGGACAGCTTAGCAATTTCTCCAACTTATTGTATTCCTTCCACTTTTGCATGCTTCCTTTCCATCCTCTGAACCATTCCTGTCCTGTAATCTCTGAAAACACTTAACACACATATCAAGGCATCTAATGGTAATAGGAGAGGATTAATAATAAGTAAATATAAGATCAAAGAAGCATGTTTTCAATCATAGCACAAAATCAGGAAGGAAATGTAAAACATGTAAATAGTATGAATAAGTGGGTAAAGAGTTGATAAAAACCACTCAATTGAGTACAAGATAAACCATAAAATAGTGGTTTATCACCCCTCCCTAGACTGAGTGTGTGTGAGAGATGAAGAGGAGAATGGAGATCGATTAGGGGCTAGGGCTTGCGCGATAGAGTAAGATTATATTAGGGATTGCTGGTTCAATGAGTGAATCAGTGAAAAATGGCGACGTTTAGTTGTGTTTTACAAAAAACCGGTCGGGTCACGGTTCGGTTCGATCAACTGGTTCTCGACCGATTTGTCGGTTTGATCACGGTTTTCAAAATCTGCGGTTTTTTCTATTGTCCGAACCACTTTTTCCCTCGATTTATGGTTCGACCGGCCGGTTCGAACCAATTTTCAGAACCTTGAAATCAACAGAATTGGCCAGGTGACTGGTTCCCGATTAACCCAGTTGAACCAGCTAGTCCAGTCCGATTTTTAAAACCTTGATAAAAAATAATTATTTTTATTAATGTGTGGATGTACGTTTACCATGGTTTTGAAAACCGAACTGGACCGACCGGTTCAATCGGATTAACCGGAAACCGGTCAGCTAGCCGGTCCAGATAAGCCTAAAAACCGTCCGACAAAAAACCGTTGAAAAACTGGTCGAACCGGCACTTAACCAGTGAACCGGTAAAACCAGTCGGTTTTTTGACGGTTTTCAAAGGTTTTAAAAATATAGGAACCGGTCAGCTAGCCGGTCCGGGTAAGCCTAGAAACTGCCTGGCAAAAAAATCGGTGAAAAAATCAGCCGAACCGGTGGTTAACCGGTGAACCGGTAAAACCAGTCGATTTTTTGACGGTTTTAAAGGTTTAAAAAAAAATAAACCCCCCATATAAAAGCCCAGCTACCCCCTTTCTCTCAGAAGAAAACCCTAATACCCCTTTCTCTCTCCCTCTGAGTTCCACGCCGCCACCACCCCCTTTGAGTTCTAGCGCCGCCACCACCAACAATAGCGTCACCTTCTCAGCTTCTCTGTCCTCGTGGTGTCGCCAAGCTTGCCTCTGTCCTCGTCGTCGTTGGCCACCCCTCTTTTCCTCTTGGATCCATTCTCGTATCGCCAGATCTACTGGGAGCTGTTGTTCTCGTCGCTGTTTCTGTCCTCGTCGTGTCGTCAAGCCACTTCTGTCATTGTCATCGTCGGCCTTCCTGAACTCGTCACTGTCCTCGGCGTTTTTGCCCGTCTTTGCCCTTTCTCTATCGAGCTCACAACACAATTCGAGCGTTACTTTCTGCCGCCGTGGACTCTTCGTCGTTTCACTCTGCCTCCATAGAAAATTACACAGTTCGATTCTCTTGCTCTCCCTCTTTCTTGAGTTATTCGATCGGTAGTTCAATTTTTTTGTTTTGTTAATTATAATGATTATGATTTGCTATTTTTATATTTTGAATTCTGATGGTTGGATAGATTAAATTCTGATTGTTGTAATTGCAAAAAATATTTCAATTGGATTACCTATGTAACTCTGTTGATTAACTGAAGAAAATATGGTTACTGCTTCATTTGATTTTCATCTTTTTTTGTTACTTTTGGAGTATTTTTGTTAATGGTTTCTGGTACCTTATTGAATTTTTTAGAATAATTCTATTGATTTTTAAAAATTAAATTAT
Source organism: Arachis ipaensis (assembly GCF_000816755.2). Taxonomy (NCBI): domain Eukaryota; kingdom Viridiplantae; phylum Streptophyta; class Magnoliopsida; order Fabales; family Fabaceae; genus Arachis; species Arachis ipaensis. The sequence goes on along the minus strand of NC_029787.2, from coordinate 37,573,084 downwards.
ACATTAATGCCAATAACTACAGTAAGCTTTTTTTCTTTGAGATAATGTACGTCATAAGAATTTTTAAAGAATTTAAAGGTATATTTTTTAAAAAAACATTGACGCAATAGTACCCACCTAATAATATTCCAAACCTTTAATTTGATATATGTAGGGAGGAATCAATTCCCTCTGGTCTTGGTCTTTGGCACCGTGACGACCAGCTTTCCTCCGCTACAAACCGCCGTGGCCATCTCCGGCCTAGTCCACGGCGGAAGCCTAAACCGAAAACCATAACACTGCTCGGCAAAACAATCTCCACCATCCATTCCCTTGATCACGATCTTGGTTATTCCAGGAACAATCTCTACAGCCTCTGCACTCACTCGACAAGAAGAAGAGCCTCTACACTTGCACGACGCAACAAATCGGAGAAACTGCGTGGTTTCGTCGATCGAAACGTCGTCGTCTGTATGGAGAGGGAGTTCAAGAACGCTGGCGAACACGTGCGGAAGTCTCCAAAGCTTCTTGGTATTGTTTGGGTTTGGGTTCGATGAAACGATGGCGTTTTGGGAACGATGGTTGGTTCGTTTCTTTGAAGAAGGGTGCACCTTCATCATTGTGAACATTTCTAGTTATTTAGTTAGTTAATTACCATGAATAAGGCCTTGTTTGGATGTATCGATATGGATAATGAAATGAGAGAAGAATGAAGACTGAGTGGTTTAATTTGTTACGACCCACTTTCTAATAAGACTTGAAGAGGAACGTGGCCGATTTATGTTTGTGGATGGTCATTTATACAGAGACACCGTGACAATATTCTGTTTGACGAAATTACCCTCTATAAAACAATATTTATAAAACATATGATAAGATCATTAGAAATTAGAATTTATTATTTTTTATTTTTTATGATCAATTACCGTAATGACTTTTAAATTATGTATTTAATTTCATAAGTCAATTATTAATCTGTTTCGTCATAAATTTAAGCTCCATTTAATGATTTACAACTAGCTAATAATTTAATTTGCTGTATGCATAAAGTGAGAATTAAATTTTTCGATATTTATTTAATCAGATAAATGAATTAACTAATTGACCAACTCAAATTAATTGTGATACTTCTTATATATGATATGCTAATGACACTATTAATTGAATTATAATTTTTTTTTCAAATTTCAATCATATTGTAGTGATGAGTTATGACAAAATTAAAGTAGAAATTTTATTTATTTTATTTTTTGGTGTATATGTATATAATGTATAAAATAGTAATTATGGATCTCAATTTAACTAATACAAATTTTAATTACAAAAGAATTTAGAGCAATGTTAACTGAAAAGAATTTCGCATATGAACAGTTGAATAACTAAAATTTACATTTATATTTCTCTAACTTATGTATAATTCACATAGTTCAATATATTGGCGGAGCTTTATTAGGAAAATGGGGGCTATGTTCCCTCCTTTTCCTCTTCTAAACTTTTGTAAGTAGTTCTATTTTAAAGAAAAATAAGTTAGCTCAATTGATTAAAATGATATACTTTTAATTTATATACTTGGGTTTAATATTATCCATCTTCACCATTCTTTGAAATGTTTTTTATTGCATGCATATATTTAAATCAATATTACACTGAATTATATTTGGTTTTTCATATATTTTTATATATTATTTTATTTTAAAATAATAAAAATTATAATATAACTAGTAGTAATATCAGTTATTAATAAAAAGTTATTATTTTATTTTTAAATCAACTTTACAAATTTAATGCCATTATAGTATAATACTATTTACATTAATAAATTTTAATATCTCCAAAAATTTCTTTCAAGCTCCGTTCCAATTCAACAAATGACTAAATGATGGACCGGACACGGTAAATAATTTAAAATTCAACTATTCGTGGACTATTTTTAACAATTAACAAGAATACACTTGATGACTTCCGTCAAAAATAAATAAATAAAAATACCAACTTTAGTTCAAGATAGACATTAAATTCTGGCTTTAACGTTTTCAAGATTAAAATACTATACATTGTACTAAAGGCATATATATAAAGAAAGTAACGGAAGCATAATAAAATTGACTTACGTGACTTCAATTCGGAACCAAATCTTTTTGAGAGGAATGATTTATGATTTATCATTATCAGAATAAAAGTATGGTGTGTGAAGAATGGCATTGCTTGCTTATGCTTTTCTTTTGTCCGCAGGAATAATCTTGAAAAGGTTTTGAGACCAAATAAAAAGAATAAGAATAATCCGTATTAATTTTGGGTTAAAGGAATTGAATTGGAATGATGTGATGTTGGTGCTAATTAGTTATATTTTGTGTTTGTGGTTCGTATAAATTCATCAATATGTGTTGCCTACGCAGCTTAGCTTTAAACCTTAGGATAATTTTAAGTTTAATTATTTTGTTGGTTTTATAGTTTTGTAAAATTTTTAATTAGGTCTCTATATTTTTTTAATTGGATTTTTGTATTAAATTCTTCTTTTTATTTAGGTCCCTCTTGATAGTAATTAGCTTAATTTTATAGAGATTCAACCAAAAATAAAAAAATTGGTACAAAGACCTAAATAAAAAAAAGTATAAGAATCCAATTAAAAAAAAATTTTAGTGCAAGAACTTAATTAAAAAAAAAGTACAAAAATCTAATTAAAATTTTTAAAAAACTATAAGAACCAACAGAGTAATTAAACCATAATTTTATTATTATTATTATTCTTTGACACAAAGACAAAAATAAAGTAAAATTAAAAAAATTGAAAGTGATTCCCCATTGAAAATTGAATAGTCAGACTCCACTTTGGGTATGGAATGAAGGTTAGTTGCCATTCAAACCCAAACAACCCTAAATTATATATTAGAAGCTTTATTAACTTGAATTTTATTCAGGTTTAATAATTATTTTGTCCGTATAATCTTATCATATTTGTAATTAAATTTTTATATTTTTTTAAAATTAAGTACTTACATTATAAAAATATTTTAAGGTGCGAATTAAAACACTAATCTTAAAGATTTTGGTCTAAAATTAAGCCAACAAACTAAAAGAAATGAAATTGGGTCTTACCGGACCCAAACCTCCATATATATACCCACATTTAATGAGTTTTCAGCCACCATTTCCCCCATTAAGTGAGAGAGGGCCGAAATTGATAGAAGAGAGAAGAGAGGAGAAAATCTAACCCTAACTCCACCTTCAAACTTTCATAACTTTTGCTATGGAGCTCCGATTGACAAGTCGTTTGCGGTTACGCGAAGTTTGTCTTCTCCTCTTCAATTCTATCTAGATAGTTTGGTGAGTAACTCGAAATCTCAATCTTAGTTTCTCATTTAAAACTGAAATCACGTTTTTGGTTTGAGTGTTGAGGATTTTTAGTAATTTTTGATGTTATAGGGATCCTCTAACTTATGTTCTTGGTGGTATCCATCATAATTAGTGGATAAAGATAAGGAACCATTTTTCCTCTTGATTCATCAGTTTATGAAAATCCTATCTTTTAATATTGTGTCAAATTATATGATATGATGTTAGATTGAGTAATTGGAAGCTTGGCTTGGTAGAACTTTGAAAAAGAAAGCTTGAAAGCTTGGAATTGCGACATTAAGGTACGGGTGAGTAGGCATTATGTAAGGGTATGTGAAAACCTAGGTTACTTGCCCCTAGAATAAGTTGAATGAAATTGATTGTTGGTATGTTTGAATAATAGTTAGTATGAGTATTGAGTTGGTTGATCCGTTTTGACATGAAATTGAGAGTGAAAATAATGAGTATTAGATGAATTGAGAAGTTCTATGTGATATGGTTGCAATTGGATATTGTGAAATATATTGGTGTTATGTTGCTTGAGAATGAATATGTATGTTGTAGTTTTAAATTGAGAATTTAATGTATGAATATTGTAATACGTGTAAATTGGGTCGGAGGCCGTGATAGGGTGAGAAAATCTCCTACGTGGTAAGTTGAGGTAAGTATGGTGAATGTTTGTATGAGAATGAGAGAACTAATTATTGATTGGTTTGAAAACTGGATATATGAATTGTAAAGCCTGAGAGATTAGTAAATAATTAGCGAATAAATTAATTATTAATAAAAAAAATTAAAAAATAAAATTTTATAGTTTAACATGATAGAGAAAATTAAAATAAGAAATTTGACGCTAATTTCAAAGAATTCGGCCAAAAATTGAGCCGAACGAGCTAAACCGGTCAAACCAGACCTGAATCGGGCCCGTGGGCCCAACCAACTCACTTACTTAAGTGAGCTTCAGCTCACTTCTCTCTCTTCTGCATGCAAGAACGCAGAAACACAGCCAAGGGAAGGGGAAGAGAAGGGTTCCAAACCCTAACCTCCATTTCAAACCACCATATCTCTCTACTCCAAGCTCTGATCGCCGCACTGTTTGAGGCCATGCCACCACCGCGTTAAGCTCTACGAATCCATCGGAACAATTTTATAGGTAAGCCACTCTATCACCCTAGTTGCTCTACCCCTTTTTATTTTCAAAATTTATTAAAGTAGTGGTGAGATTTTGCTTCCTTGATGTAATAGGACCCGATTATCTTGAGAAAAATATTTACTCTTGCTTATATGACGCTTGGGTAAGGTGAGAATACTAGAACTCTAGCTAATTTCTTGAATTGGTGTATTAAGTATTGAATTTGGGTATATGTGTGTGTGATATATGTGAATTTAGGTGTGTGTGTGTATATATATATATTGGAGCTTGAATTGTGAGCTTTGGATCTTGGGGAGGTTGGGTGATGTTGCCTTGGTGATTTTGGACCTCATGGGGATATGTTCGGTGCATTAGTGGGTTGCGTTGGATAATATGTGAAAATGGGTTAAGGTATGGTTTAGGTTTAGGGACAAAAATGATACTTTACTCCGTATTTAATATATAATGTTCTGTGAAAACTTAGGCTAGATGACCATAGGACAGGTTGGAACGTATAAATATATTTAATGCTTAGTAACCTTGATAGGGATTGTGATACAGATTTGGTGTTTGTTGGATGAATGATGAATGATGATTTGATGATGATATGTGTATGTATATATGTTGAAAAGGTAAAATGAGAATCTTGTTGATGTATTTGAGAGGTTGATGCATGATATTGTTGAATTGAGAAATGGTAGGATGTGAAGATTGATGTGGTATTGATAAAGATATGTTGTGTTGATGGTTATAGGTATGGTAAGTTGAATTGAAGTTGAGTTTTAAAGAAAATGAAGGTTTTGGCATTTAAATTGGTATATTGTTGCGTTGGATATGTGTAAAGGAAGTGGGAATTGAGTTTAGCTTTTATAAAAATTGAGGTTTGAGGTGTTTGGAAAAAAACTTATTTTTAGCCAAACTTCGGTGAGCTATAACTTGGCTTCCGAATCCCCAAATTATTTCGAACTTATTTCAAATGAAAATTGGGTCCATGAAGTTTATGCCGTTTGAAGAACGGATGAAAAATATTTTAAAACGAAAAAGTTATGTGTGTCGGAAGTTTGGAGTGCAAAGCTAAAAATTTTGCAGCATTAAGCATTTTTGCTGTTATGCATAACTTGCGTACACGACCACTGCACGCGACACGAACAACCTATTCGGGTTGGATGTCTCGCGTACCCAAGCATAGAAAATTGTACTTCCACGCGTACGCGTGGCCAACGAATACGCGTGACCTTTCAGAAATGCACTCCCACGCGTACGCGTGGCCCATGCGTACGCGTGACCCCTGTTTTCAGCAAATGGGATTTTTGTGCTTTAAATATGATTTTAAACCTCTTAACCTCTATTTTCATTCTTTTAGCCCCTAAAGATTAGTTTTAAGTGTAGTGATGAGATTAAGCTATGGAAAGGAAGGTTACTTGGAAGTAAAAGAAGGTCTAGAGTAACTGAATTGAGATCTTAATGATGAGATTGGGGATGACTGTGTGTGGCTAGAATGGTCAAGATGTGTGTGTGGCTGAAATGGTCGAAATGGCAAGGTCTGGGTGCGATCCCGCTTGCGTGTTAACTTGAAAATGTGTTCGGATGGAAAGTTGAGGACGGAAGTTCCCTCTCTTGTCGTGATAGGGGTGTGGGGAAAGTGGAAAGACACTCTCCTTCGTATTATTTTCCCCACATTCTTTTCTGGTTGCAAGTTGGAAAGGCATACTCATTCGATGTGGAAAGGCACTTTCCTTCGTGAAACCTCCAGGAGAAGGTGGAAAGGCATTCTCCTTCGTCTATGATCCTCCTGGAGATACGCAACCTAGAAACCAATGTCTGAGTTAGCTATCAGATGTGTCGGGTTCTGGAAAAGTAATCGACACGTAAGCTCACGGCCAGTAGGATAGACATACATCATATGCATATGTGTGCTTTGTTTGATTGTGAATTAATTGGGATTGCCTAAGTGATTATAATATGCTATTTGTTGTATTTGCTATCTGTATTACTTGTATTCTACCTATGTTTAGCATTGTCTGCTTGTTTGTCTTTGTAACTTCACCAGGAGATAGAGGAACGGAGAAAAGGCAGAGATATTTAGGGTTCTAGTTAAGTTTTAGTTAGATTTAAGGATATGGTTAAGTTTAGAAAGCCTTAGAGAACCACCCTGATTTGTGTTTTCTGTCTTAGTTTCTTTAAGCTTTATATCTCATGTGCGTGGCACCTTTACCATGCTGAGAATCTTTGGTTCTCATTCCATACTATGTTGTTGTTTTTCAGATGCAGGTCGAGATGCACCTCGGTAAGCGTCTGGAGCTTCCGCAGCGAAGTGGTTTGCTTTGGGGTAAAGGTTTTATGGAGAACTAGGGCTTTTAAAATATGTACTTTTTTGGGCTAAGGGTTGTATATTTTATATGTAAATATTCTCCGACCAGCCTTAGCTTCGCAAGTTGAGTTAGGAGCTTGTTATTTTATACCTTTTGGCTCTCTATTCCTAGTTTCTGTTATCTTATTTTTTTTAACCTTAGATTTCTTCGCATGCAAGTAATCTTGTTTCCGGAGCGTTGTTCTTTTTATTTTGTGTTTTTGCTCTATCCGTTTTTCAAAGCTCCTCGTATACTGTATCCTTTTCAATAATATATATATATATTATTTTAGAGGTCGTAATACTATACCACCTTTATTTTACGGCTTAACCGTAAAGCTCTGTGTGGTAGGGTGTTACATGAATGTGTGTGTTGTTGATGAATATAAGGAATTAGACAAAGTGTGTTAAATAAATTGGGAATGAGTTGAAGTAGGCTTCAAGTGGTTGAGAATTGTTGAATAAGTGTTTGGGAGTGTATTTGAGAGGTTTTGGAGTGGTTTATGATTGGAATGAATTAAAAATTTATGAAATTGAAGAGTTTTGAGAAATTGGTAAAAACAGATTTTTAGTCCGTGACTCAGCCCTCAAAGTTAGAAAATTAATGAAAGTAGATTTTTATGAAAATTTATTCAATAATCTTTCTAACGGTTCAAGAATGGTTAAAAAATGAATTTTGTACCAAAAGATATAAAGGCTAAAAAATTGGGTTAAAAAATTGATTTTTACACTTAACACCTTTTTGCCTTTCTGCAATACTCGCGTACGCGGAGGTGCCACGCGACGCGGGCACTGGGCTCTGTCTAGTGGTCTTGCGTATGCAGAAGGAGGCATGCATACGCGGGAGTATCGAAATGGCAGACTTGCGTACGCAAACGTGGTACGCGACGAGAGAAAATGCTGTTGTTTTCACCACTTGCGTACGCGGACAAGGGCTCGCTTATGCGACACCCAAATTTTCAATCCTTGCATACGCGAGCCACATGCATGCGTACGCAGACCTCCAGATTTTGCAAAAGTGTTTTTTTAAGATTTTTTAACCATTCCTTTAGCCTCCAAAACCTCTGTAAATCCTGTTATGAGTCTAGAGCCGGTGTAATAGAGAGTGGAGAGGATAAGTATGGAACCTAACAAGTTGAGTTAGTAAATTGAAGAGATGTGGATTAATGTAATAATACGAGAGAATGATGAGATTGAGTTAATATGATTGAGTGATGAGATTGAGATGATACGAGAGAATGATGAGGTTGAGATGATTCGAGAGGATAACAAAAACGAGATTATATGATTGAATGATGAGATTAAGTTGATTCGAGAGGATGATGAGAACGAGAATATATGATTGAATATATGAAATCGTATGATTGAATAATGAGATTGAAATGATTAGAGAGGATAATGAGAATGAGTTTGATTGATAATTGAGCTTCTAGGATAGATGCAAGGATTGTGGTTTTGTCCCACTTGCTCCCAGTTGGTATTTGAGCTTCCTAGATAGATTCAAGGATTGTGGTTTATTCCCACTTGCTCCAAGATAGAAGTGAGACTGTTGACCCTCCGTTGCAAGATGTGGCCGGTCAATTATACATTCCCGGATAATCCGAATGGATATTTATCAATGAATATGAATGCGAGCTTTGGGGATGCGTGCACAGAGAGATTATCCAATGGTTAGCTACCAGGACATGTCAGATTTGGCTGTATAACCGACAGATGAGCTAATTGGCCATAGGGCAGGCATGTATCATTTTTATTTGTGTGCATTTGTTTAGGTGTGCATCTTGTATTTGGTTTTCCTATTTGAATAATTGTATCTATCTTCTAATTGATCTAATTGATCTACCTATACTCTCTATTTGTGTATTCTTTGTATTGTCTTGTATGTGCTTGCATAACTGAGAGATCCCTTATGCTGACGTTGGTGATGCTGAGGGTTGTTCTTAATGAGAGGTGATGATCGAGAATTGTGGAAATGAATAACTGAGAATAAATTGATAATATTGAAATTAAACCTTAATTGGAAATTATTAAATGAGTTGGATGTAAGACCCAGAACCTTTGAAAAGTCTTATTATGATCAAGTCTCAAATCATATAGTTATTTATAGCCTTAATTTCGGAAATCATTTTATTAAAGATAATTAAGGCAAGTTGTGATTTATTGAATTTGAGACAAGTTATGATTTATTATCCAATTTTATAATTGTTGGATTATTTTCTATATTCAAATTATAAAGTTAGTAGTTGTGAAATAATAAGGATTTTATATGACTTGGATTAGATAAGTAATATTTTAAATATTAGTATTGCTATTTTGGAAAAATGAAGAAATTAAGTATATTATTTCTAATTATTTGATTTGGGCATTTTATTGAAGGTAATTGGTAAAATTGATGAGCAAATAGTATTTTTCCATATACAATTAGTGTTGAATTTAATTTGGGTTTCCATTATTGTATCATTCCCAATTTTATGTGAAATTACCAAATCACCCCTTGTCCAATTTTCAAAATAATGAAACCCTAACCCAACGACCCGTTACCCGACCCGGTTCCCTTTTCCCCCATACCCAACTGCAGCCGAAATCCCTTTCTTTCCCCCTAAAACAGTAGCAAACACACACAAACCCTTTCAACGAAAATTGAACAGAGAGTGAGAGGCTGGGTTGTGGGTGAGGAGAAGAGGAGAGGAAGGAGATTCGTGCCGGTGTGCTGGGCTCCACCACCGCCATCGCGTCGTCGCCGTCGCGCCTCCTGCGAGCAGCTTCGCTGTCCGTTCTGCTTTCCGTCAAGTCCATCCCGCTACTGACGCCGCCGAACTAGGCTGAGGGAGAGAGAGATCGAAACGAGCCATGAGAGAGGGCGACGAGCGCGAGCCAGGACTGGGAAGGAGAAGACACCGCCGCGCATCCTTGCCGCTGTCGCTGGAGATCTGGGAGTTACCGTCGATCGCCTTTGAGTCACGCCGGACCCAGAACTGTGAACGTGATGGATGCAATGCAGGAGCCCGACGCGAGAAAGAGGGAGCGCGCGTGCGCGCGCAGGGAAGGGCGACGCCGCTGTCACCGCCGTTGCTGAGCTGCTGTCGCCGCTGTGAAGGCTGCACTACTGCCTTTGTTGTTGTTGGGGAGAAGGAGACCGGAATGGGTAAGTAAGATGGGTTTTTGACACCGTTGGAACTCTGTTGCTGTTGTTGTCGTGGCCGCCGCACCTTTGGCTGCCGGGAGCGGTAATGTGGCCGCCGGAACCCATCTTTCTTGGTAAGCATTTTGCTTTCCAAACACCTTAAATTGATTACTCTGTTATAGTCCGTTAGAAATTCTGAGACATTGGTTACACAGGGTTGAGTCCTGGTATTTGCGCGTCGAATTTAAGCTGCCGCTGGACCACCGGAGCTTTTGGCCGCCGCCGGAGCTGTTGCCGGGGCCGGTTCGAAATTGCAACTGCTTCGTGTTGTTATTCCGATAAGAAATTATGTTTTGAAAAGCCTCGCGTTAGTATTCGGTTGTGTTTGGTTAATAAATGAGTTTTGGTAACGTGGGGTCGAGTCCTGATTATTATATGTTGTGATTAGTGTTGCTATGGTTATTGCGAAAATGGCTGGGAGCTGAGGTTTTGGTTGCCAGTGATTTCGAGTTGAGGCGGAAAGGACTCTGTGAGGCATTTGGGTTATGGAATTTGCGTTTTGAGGTAGGGGCGCTTTCCAAAAACTATATTTTTATATATTGAAATTATTATATATGGATACTGATGCGAGAGAATGTATATTTGGTGATTGTATCGGCTTTATGTATGGTTTGATTTGCCTTGGTTGATTATGAACGTCTGTTGGTTGAATTGTGTAGTTTTGTGAAACGAAATGCTTTTCAAGTTTATTCTTTTAAAGCTTTGAGATCGAGTTTAATCCGTTGAGAATTGATTTGAGTTAATTTTCTTGAGAATGTGAAAAATAGAATCCACTCTTCAATTCAGCCTGGCTTGCTTTAAATGATCTGGTTTTTGATACATGGTTGTTACTAAACCGTTTCCTTGAAACCTTAGAAATGAGTTTATTCGGCTGATAATGATTTGATTTTGAAACGATTTTCTTGAAATATGGTATTGAGATTGACTGTCGGATTTTGGCTTGCCTTTGAATTGATTTTGGATTTTGGGCTGTTGGAAAAGGATTGTGGAATGGTTTGGTTGGGACCCGAACCGGGTGGCAAAGTCCAAGTTTTAGGGGAGGTGCTGCCGAAATTTCTATAAAATTCGAGTCTTTATTGAAATGTTGTTTGGAAAATGATGAGTTAAGGGCTTCTACTATTCTATTTGAACTATCAAGAAAAGGATGATTCATGCTTTCGAAATGAGTTAGTAAAGAGAAAATTGTGATTTAGTCTTGCTTCTTAAGAAAGGCATTGTATCTCTTTCAAGAGAAAGTTATTTAGATGAAACTTGTGTTTTAAAGCTATTTGAATGTGAAAAGGGTTTATGCCTTCGAATTTGACTTGGGGGTTTCAATTAAAGAAGTTTCAATGACTTTGAAAGAACCCGAATGTCTATTGACAAGTTTCATTTTGAAATGTTTTGAGAAAGGTTTTAAGTACTCTTTGAATTCTGAATTCTTGCAAGACTAAGATAATTTTGAACAGTTGAAACGCTTTAGAATTTATCATGGGGGTTAAAGTTGGTTTTGCCTAAGTAAAGGAAACGGCTTTGAAAGAAGTAAATGATTACGTGACTCGGTTTGGCTTAGATCCTATTTTATTACTCAAATCGGAAAGCCAATGTTTTAATGATTTTAAATGAATTTGGCGAAATGAGTTATGTTATTCTCCCCTAAAGACTTGGGACTTGCCGAGAAACTTTTGTTATAAAATCCCATTGTTGGATGGGTGATTTTGAATATCTCAAAGAGATTTTTAACTTGCCATGATTATGGAAGTTTTGTAAAGAGGGTGCCGAGAGTGGCATTATTTTTAAAAGGAGAATTTACCTTGAGTGAAAGTGGCTTATGAGGCTGAGATGATTTGAGAAATGAGATCTTTAAAGCCAAGGCTGAAAAGAGTTGAAATTTGATTTCAAAGTGAAATGACTTGAGAAAAGTGATTTATGGCTTAAATGCCGGTTTTATGAATTTGAGGATTTTGAATGGTGGAAGTGCTGTTTTTATTATGGGCCGGAATGGCTGTGTATGATTATGAATATTGGCTGGTTCTGGATTGAACCGTGAGCCGGAATGGCTGTGTGTGATTATCAATATTGGCTGGTTCTGGATTGAACCGTGAGCCGGATGGCTGAGATGGATGTTGATCCATGGCTGAGAATGAATGCATATATGCTGAGATATTGATAATTGTGAATGTTTGCACTTCCACTATCGGAGATGAGGGTTTCCCTGGGAGGAAGCAGTGGCTAGCCACCACGTGCTCCAGGTCGAGACTCGAAGCTCTTTTGACCCTATGTCGTAAGTGTGGCCGGGCACTGTGAAAGGCCCGGATGAGCTCGCCCCCGTAAATATTCACCAGTGAGGGTGATGGATATGGATCATTATTATGATCAAGCTTATGATGAGTATAACTCAAGTTGGGGATGCGTGACAGAGGGACAGTCCAATGGTTAGCTACCAGGACTTGTCGGGTTGGCTTTATAACCGACAGATGATATCATCAGCCACTAGGGACAGGCATGCATCATATGCATCTATGTGACATTATTTGGGTGTGCATATTGTACTTGGTGTGCATATGTGATTAACTGCTAATTGTTCTACTTGCTGTAACTGTCTGTTTGTGCTTGAACTTCCTATCTGTATTTGCAACTAGGACTCTATTGGATTGTGGTGATTGGTTGATGGTTGGATTGTTTGGGCCTAGGGCCGTGGTTGAAATGAGATGGACCGATGGTTGGTTTCGGTTTTGTGTGTTTATGGTTTGGAAAAATATGAAAGGCTATTTTGGTTCAGCATAGATAAACCTTTTTGAAAGGCTTTTGATGTTTTTGAGAATTGAACGGTTCCTCTTTCAGAAAAGATTTCCGACTTTACTTTTTTTGAAAACCGTTGTTTTTGAAAAGAGGCATAAGACGGTTATTAATCACTGGTACGGTTTATCTTCACGTATCCTATTACAGTAATTCCCAAAAACCCTCTACTGAGAACCCTTTCGAGGATGATGTTCTCACCCCCCTACATTTTTCCCCTTTCAGGATATGGGTGCAGAAGTCACGAGAAGTTTATTTAGTTGTTGAGATGCTCTGTATTGTTTTAGTTATGGTGTATTGAACCCTCGCCTTTATCTTGATATATTCTGTAAGAGGGATAGGAATTGTATTGGTTAATGCTTGTAATATTATATATGTATATGTATATATATGGATGTACTCTTTATGAGTTTTTGTAAGTTGTATGGTATTTATGGATGTACGTTATCGAACAAAAGTATTTTTGGGAGCGGTATTACGGTTTAAAGTTTTAATCAGGCTCATATTTTAGTATTAAATAGTATAAGTGTCGTCGTAATATCCGAGCTATCAGAGTCGCGCAGCCGGAAGCGTGAGCTTTGGTAGTTAGGGTATTACATTGAGAATCTATGATATTGAGATAGATGATGATTTGTATAAAGGAAAATTTAGATTTAAAGACCATCAATATAGTTGAGATTTAGTTTATCTACCTTGAATCGGATTAGCGAGAACCCTAGGCTTGGACTTGTGTGATTGGAGATTAGGATTGTCTAGCGGGTTCATGTGATTTTACATAGTCTCTATTTGGAATTATTGTCCTACTGAGAACCCCGTAAGGGATGATGTTCTCACCCGTTTTGGGAATTATTACATTTCAAATGTAGGTCCCGGTGCTTCTCAGTGAGCTGGAGGTTTATTTGGAAGGACAGCGAAGAAGACTTTTAATTCTGCTTTAATTTTAGAATCTCCTATTTTTAAAAACACTTATATTATACACTTGTTTTCAAAGACTTGCTGATACGGATTTTGATAAACAATATCCACCGGCAAGTGTACCGGATTGTAATCAAGTAATAATTCACTATGAGTGATGTCAATCCCACAAGGATTGATAGATCAAGCAATTTTAATCAACTAGTCATTCTAGTTAAGCAATCAATTGAGGAGAGTTGGTAACTTGACAGTGAAGTAAATGACTAGAAATAAAGAGCGGGAATGTAAATAGCTGGAAATTTAAAGTGCATAAAGTAAATTGTAATAATATAAACGCAGGAAAGATAAATGACATGAAATTTAGAGTGCTGGAATATAAAGGAATTGATGAACAATAAAGCAATAAGAGTAAAATAGGGGATCAAAAAGGGGGTAGATAGGATAAGGGAGATTCATTAGGGTACATAAATATTGAATTCTCTGGATCAATTATTTTTCATCTCATCTTCAATCATGCAAATCATTGATCTCTTGGCAAATCATAAGTGATTGAAACCCAATTCCTTAGTGAATCAATCTCTCTAAACTTGATCAATTGCCAATTTCTTGATCTAATTGCTCATGAGAAGAGATGAAGATTGGTCTCTGATTTAGAGCCATACAATTCCGTAAACCCAAGTTGTGGGTTGATTACATGTCATAATATCAAACCCAAACCCAGATTTGTACAATTGTGAGAAAGGACTTCTAGCTTAATTATATGATTCCTTTTCCAAGGTTCACATAGAATCCAAGTAGATTCAAACACTTTTCCAAGATCTTCGAATCCTTGAAATGAAGAATGAAGATTCTTTCTAGATAATCAAATAAAAGATGAAGAGAAGAAGAGAATAAAATTCACTATTGATATATCAAATTATAATAGAGCTCCTTCCCCCAATGAGAGAGGGGATTTAGCTACTCATAGCTCAGAGAAAGTACCAAAAACTGATGAAAAATCCAAGTGGAGTAAAGTGTAGAAAGTAGAAGTAAACATTCTGAAAGGGAAAAAGTTTAGAAAGTAAAAGTCCCCCCAATGAAGTGCTTCCCTGAGGTTTATAAGTGCAAATTAAACTCAAATTATAAGTGCAAACTTATTTCTAACTAACTCTTGATGGACCCAACTTGCTGGGTGAGGGGCGGGTTGAGTGGCGTGCCACGTTGGTGGCGTGCCCAAGTTGTGAAGGTCTTTAATCTTCTCTGGATCCTTTACCTGGCGTGCCGCACCCACTGGCACGCCCATTCCCACACCTAATTTTAAGAGTTGACGTGCCACTCCTTTGAGTACGCTCAAGCTTACACTTTGGAATTGTTGCCTGGCGTACCACGCCATAATACACGCCCATTGGCATGCCAGTGTAAAAAGGTTTGGCGTGCCACCTGTACGAGCATGCCAAGTTACATGCCTGTTTTGGAAGCTCTTATTCTATCTTCTGAAAATTTGGCCTAGCGTGCCATGCTAGTATAAAGAGTTGGCGTGCCACTTTGAGCAAGCACACCCAATGCCACGCTTGAGGTTAAGAACTAGCGTGCCATGCCGTATGCACGCCATACACACGCCCTTGTTAAAGAATTCCTTAAGCTGGTTCCCAGCGTGCCACTTCTTCGTGCACGCCCAATGACACGCTGGGGCTGGATAGTTGGCGTGCCACGCTATACTACACGCCAGTGGCATGCCCCCTTGATGATGAAGTCTGGAGTCTCTGGGTACTTGGCCTGGCATGCCATGCTTTGGACACGCCTATTGGCACACCATCAATGAGGGTTAGCGTGCTACTCTTATGGGCACGCCATACACACGCCCTCTTGTTTGCTGCTACTGGATATTAAGCCTGGCGTGCCATGCCAAGCACACACCAACTAGCACGCCCTTGCATGTGGCCCTGGCCTGCCACGTTATATTACACGCCTTCGAGCACGCCCTTGATTGAGAGGGCTTCTGGCCTGGATGACCAGCGTGCCATGCCCTCTGACACGCCTAGTGCACGTCCAATGTCACAAGTTGGCATGCCACTTCTTTGAACACGCCAGGTGGCACGCCCTTGTTGGAGGGGTCTGGGAAGGCTTTTAGAATGTTGGCCTGGCATGCCACGCCTTTGGCACGCCCGTGTTACTGGACTTAGGAACCTTCTCTAGAGACTTGGCCTAGCGTGCCACGCCATAGCCACGCCCATGGCACACCCAGTGTAAAGGGTTGGCATGCTACTCCTTCGCACATGCCTTTGAGTATAAGCCTGGCGTGCCACGCCATACCACACGCCTGGTGGCACGCCCGTATTAGTGAATGTCAGGAACCTCCTCTGTTGTCATGGTCTGGCGTGCTACGTTGAGGACATGCTTAGAGGTAAGCTTGTGTTAAAAGAGTGAGCGTGCCACGCTTGGGACACGCCTAGAGGCACGCCAGCTTTGCTTCACCCATAGGGTTTTCTGTCTTTTTGGCCCAGCGTGTCACGCCAGTTGGCACGCCACTGACACACCCTACTTCTTTTCTTCTTTTCAACCTCTTTGCTTCCCCTTTTTCTTGAAATTCATGCAAGATAAATACTCAAAGTAGTGCTCCTTAAATTTCATGACATATTCATTAGTATTACACCATTTAGTTGAGAAATTTTTCATTCTTGACAAGAACTACGTGAAAATATAAGCAGATGATGCAAGTCATCACTTGCCTTTAGAGGCTTATGATGTATTTTGGAGAGATAAGTTATGTCTATCCAACTATTTACTATTGTAACTCTAGCTGGCCTAATCTTCGCAGGCCGGAACTAGATGATATTTATATATATACTTATATATGCCTTATTACTCTTATTCTTTCTTCGAGCTTTTAATTAACTACGTTATCCGACGCGCTTATATTTACTATGAGTGTGAACGATTGGCAAATTGTCCTTTATTCGAGTTTAAAATTTTTTCACAGGCTTCTAGTGTAAT
>NC_029787.2:37525106-37556425 GCF_000816755.2 Arachis ipaensis | reverse complement strand
CAGCTTGAGTCGTAACACCAAACCATGATTAAATTATGACTTAAGTATAAGTCAATGAATTGTAGGGTGTTGCATTTTTCGTATAAAAAATATTAAAATTAACAAAATATTCTTCTAAAAAATTATTTGGTTAAATATTTAATTAGGTTCTTAATTATAGGTATTTTTAATTTGTGGATAAATATTCTGTTAACTCTAATAGTTTTTGCACTAACTGGTAATTAATGATCTAATTATAAAATTAAAGTAGTGTAGAGACTTAATTAAAAAATATATAAAAATCTAATTACAAATTTAGTAAAATTACAAGAAGTAACAAAGTAATTAATTTTTTTTATTTATTATAGGTAGTGTGATGATCTGTTTATGAAAAATTACAGTAATGCATATATATATTCAATCAACAAGCCCATGAGATTTTTTTAAATAAATAAAATAAATATTTTATTTAACAAAATATATATTTTGTAGTATTTTTGTCAACATTCATCATATGTCTTATCTCATTTACAGTGTAAACGAAATAAGATTGTATGTATCTCATTTACAATCATTTATATTGTAAACAAGATAAGGCACGAAATAAGAGACGTGTATATTTCGTTTACAGTGTAAATAAGATACGTGCAATCTTATTTCGTTTACACTGTAAATGAGATACGTGAATACTTATGACATTTTTACTATAAACGAGATGCGTAACGACAAATTTTTAGCAACTATAAAAGGATGTGCAACCCTTTGTATTCTCCACAAATATTTCACTTCTTCTTCTTTACCCTTTTTGTTCTGAAAAGTAAGCCAAAATGTCTTGTAGTAGTGAACATTTGGTTATAAGTGTGTATCTCAATTGCCATATGAGAAACATTGATATTGGGGTGAAATTTGAGTGTGAGAATCCCATTTTGTTGCATACCCGGTGACTAAGTTATTGTCGGAGCTGGAAAGTCTGATATTGAGTAGTGTTCATACCCTGGATCGAGCTATACGGTCCGGATCGGACGGAGATAAAAGCGACCGACCTCTTACAAGGTTGGCCGTCACCGACCTCTTCTTAAAGAGAGCTCGGACAAATCGCCATAGAGGCCCAAGCAGACCCAAAGCAGAGGATCACAGCCCACCTGGTGGTTGACCAAAAGATAGGTGATCTTACCCACGAAAGATAAGATAAGATAAGATAACAAACTTATCTTAAAGGAAGGTCACTCCACACTACTATAAATACACTGGAGCACCCAAGTATAACTCATACTCCAATTCTACAAAAAATTTGCTAAAAGCCCGTGCTAACTTAAGCATCGGAGTCTCTTGCAGGTACCAGCACCCTCTGGTGACCAAGGATCAGCAGCACCTCAAGATCCAGCAAGTTGGACACAGCTGCTCCGACCACACCAGAAGATCTCCTCCGAGATCGACCTTCAGTTTCAGGTAACCCTCGAAACATTGGTGCCATTGCTGGGGACCCTGAATGTCATCCCACCGTCATGGTAGACAATCCCGACAACGATCATGACTCCGGTTTGGAAGAAAGAACGCCGCATAAGAACATGGATGCTGCATCCAAGGAAACACCTCAACCCAAGGGAGACAAGCAAACCCCAAACGCAGAGATCATAGATGCAATCCGTGAACAATAGGATCGCCTTAAACAGCTCGAACAGGAAGCTGAACAGCAGCGAGAGGCCGAGAGATACCTCCGGAGAGAAACAAGATGGCGTCGACAGCTGGAGGACAAGCTCTTAAAGCTCGAAGCCGACCTCAAAACTAAGACCACCCGATCCAGCCACGAAGATAGCCCCCACAAGGACCAAGACCCGTTCACAAAGGAGATCATGAAAGATAAAGTTTCAAAGGACTTCAAAGCCCCCGACATGACCCTGTACGATGGTACGTCTGATCCAAGCCATCATCTCAGCAATTTCAGAAGTCGAATGTATCTTACGGATGCCTCAGACGCAATCCGTTGTAAAGCCTTTCCGACCACTTTAACCAAGACGGCAATAAAGTGGTTCGACAGCTTGCCGCCAAGATCAATAGCAAGCTTCGATGACCTTGCCAAGAAATTCCTAGCTAGATTCTCTATCCAGAAAGACAAAGCCAAGCATGCTTCAAGCCTGCTAGGGATTAAGCAAGGAGATTGGGAAAGCCTCTGCAACTACATGGAAAGATTCAACAAAGTATGTCTGGACATACAAAATCTTCCAACAGAAGCGACCATCATGGGTCTCATCAATGGCCTACGAGAAGGACCCTTTAGTCACTCCATATCCAAAAAGCATCCAACATCTCTCAACGAGGTTCAAGAACAGGCGAAAAAATACATTAATATGGAGGAGAACTCCTGATTAGGAGAAACCTCCAAGACTGGATTCTCCTACCCACCTCGGGACAATGATAAAGAGTCCAGGAAGAAAGAAGACCAACCTACTGAGAAACCCAGAAAGTACCACAACTACACCCCTCTTTGGGTGTCTCTCGTGGACGTTTATCGGGAGATATGCAACACTGAGATGATCCCACCCCCTCGCCCGATTAAACACAAGAGAGGAGGAAGTCGGACAGAGTACTATGAATACCACCAGATCTACGGACACCCCACTAATGAGTGCCACGACCTAAAGAATTTCATAGAAAAGTTAGCACGAGAAGGGAGACTAGATCGGTTCTTAGCCCACAGAGCGAACGAACTAAAAAAGAGAGGAGGGATGAAGAGGGTGGACGAGCTGAACGTCCCCTCACACCCCTGAGAGACATATTCACATAATAAATGGAGGATTCACAGGAGGAAAAATCTCTAAGTCATCGCGCAAAAGATACCTTAAAGAGGTGTACCATGTCGGAGGAGGGGACAGGTCGGTCGACCTCCCACCTATTAACTTCACTCAAGAAGCGCCGTGAGCATCATCCCAGGGCATGATGACCGCGTGGTCGTTACCATCATACTTGCCAATGCCAATCTCCACCGAACATTGGTAGACCAAGGAAGCTCTGCGGATATCTTATTCAAATCCGCCTTCGACAAGCTCGGCCTACAGGAAAAGGAACTCAGAGCATACCCTAATAGTCTGTTCGGGCTCGGGGATACCCCATTCCAACCACTAGGGTACATCTCGCTACACACGACCTTCGGAAGAGGAACACGGTCAATAACACTGAGCATATACTACATCGTAGTCGACGTGAGCTCGGCATACAACGCCCTCATAGGTCGGACAATGCTAAACCAGCTCGCCGTGGTGGTCTCTACTCCGCACCTATGCATGAAGTTCCCGACTCCAGAAGGGATCACCACTATAAAGGGAGACCAAAAGCTCGCGCAATGTTGTTACAACGAAAGTCTGAACCTTAAAGGCGACCCCAGAGTAAAAGAAACCAATACTATAGAACTCGGGAGAATTCGAGCTCGTGAAGAACTCCGCCCTCAGCCGGAAGGTGAAACCAAAGAAGTTCAAATTGGAGATACTCCAGACAAAACAACAAACATAGGGGTGAATCTAAATGAAGACCTAACAGAGCTGCTAACAAATCTCCTAAAGGATAATTCTGACCTCTTTGCATGGAAGGCTGCAGACATACCCGGTATTGATCCCGGACTAATGTGTCATAAGTTAGCCGTATACCTTGGGCCTCGGCCAGTACAATAGAAGCGTAGGAAGCTTAGTCCAGAGAGGTCGGAAGCCATAGAGGAGCAGGTACAGGCCTTGTTGGAGGCAGGGTTCATAAGGGAGGTAAAATATCCATTATGGCTAGCCAATGTAGTATTGTTCAAAAAGTCAAATGGGAAGTGGCGAATGTGCACTGATTACACCGACTTCAACAAAGCCTGCCCGAAAGATCCTTACCCACTCCCGAATATAGACACACTAGTCGACGCCTCATCGGGATACAAGCACCTCTCCTTCATGGACGCTTACTCGGGATACAACCAAATCCCGATGTATCAATCCGACCAGGAGAAAACCTCATTTCTAAACCCAAGAACAAATTACTGCTACGTAGTCATGCCTTTCGGACTCAAGAAAGCATGAGCTATATATTAAAGATTGATGAACAAAGTGTTCGCCAATCACATCGGAAAGCTGATGCAGGTTTATGTAGACGACATACTGGTAAAGACACAAAGAGAGGAAACATTGTTATCCGACCTCACTGAAGTGTTCAACACCATAAGAAAGAATGAGATGAGATTTAACCCCACAAAATGCATCTTCGCAGTAGAAGCTGGAGAATTCCTTGGCTTCATGCTCTCTCAAAGGGGGATTGAAGCAAACCCGGATAAATGCCAGGCCATACTTAGCATGAAAAGCCCGACCTGTGTTAAGGAGGTCTAACAGCTCAATGGAAGACTAGCGGCTCTATCTAGATTCCTTGCTGAATCGGCATTAAAATCTCTCCCGTTCTACACAACGCTAAGGAAAGGAAAGATGTTCGAATGGATCCAAGAATGTTAAAAAGCATTCCAAGACTTTAAGACATTCCTGGGGTGACCACCCATCCTAACCCAACCCAGGGAAGGTGAAGAACTAATCCTATACCACGTCGTAGGAAGTCGGACAATAGCTTCAGTACTAGTCAGAGAAGACAAAAATGGGCAACAACCCATTTACTTCATCAGTAAGGCTCTACAAGTGGCTGAACTAAACTATCAAAAGATAGAAAAGTTCGCCTACGCCCTTATACTCATTTCTCGACGGCTCCGGCCATATTTTCAAGTTCACACTATCAGAGTACGGACCAATCAACCTATAAAAAGTATTCTACACTTAGTTGGAAGAATTTTACAATGGGCAGTCGAGTTGTACGAGTTCGATCTCAAATACGAAGCTCGGACAGCCATCAAATTCCAATATTTGGCCGACTTTATTGTAGGATATACCGACACCTCAGACACCCCCACTGACATTGATGGTTCATCAAACAAAGCCGGAAGTGGAGCCGGAGTAATCCTAGAAAGTAATCAAGGAACTCAACTTGAGCTCTCCTTAAAGTTCGAGTTTTCCACCTTAAATAACCAAGCCGAGTATGAAGCCCTACTGGCAGGCTTGAAGCTGGCTAGGGAGGTCGGCGCTCAAAAGCTTACCATTTTCAATGACTCACAGGTAGTCACCTCGCAAATAGAAGGGAGCTACCAGGCTAAGGATCCCACCATGAAGAAATACATAGACAAGACCAGAGAACAGCTCGAAAAATTCATGGGATATGAGGTCCGACATATACCTTGGGAATAAAATGCCCGAGCTGATGCACTTACAAAACTAGCTAGCACCAAACCTGGAGGTAACAATAGAAGCCTCATCCAAGAAACACTACAAAATTCATCAACCTTGGAAGAAAAAAAGTCTTAAGCATATCAGACCAGGACCTAGGGTGGATGACTCCCATAGTCAGCTATCTCAAGTCTGAAACACTTCCCGTAGACAAAAAGGAAGCAAAAAGGCTAGTACGAGAAGAGCAGTACTACACTATAGTGCACGACGTCCTATATAGGAGAGGAATCTCTACACCGCTCCTAAAATGCATCCCGACCTTTGCTACGAGGGGAGTTTTTGAGGAAGTCCACAGTGGCATGTGCGGAAACCACCTCGGGGTACGAGCTCTTTCCAAAAAGGTACTCCGAGCTGGTTTTTATTACCGACTTTGCAAAAGGAAGCAACAGAGTTCGTCAAAACATGCCCCCCCATGTCCGAAGCACGCCAACTTTCACATCGCACCACCTGAAGAATTCATTTGTGTCACTTCACCTTGGCCATTCGCAAAGTGGGGGCTCGACCTCCTCGGACCTTTCCCTCAGGGATCAGGACAAGTCAAGTTTCTCATTGTAGAAATAGACTATTTCACAAAATAGATCGAGGCTGAACCTTTAGCCACTGCCACTGCCCAAAGAAGTCGGAAGTTCTTGTACAGAAACATTGTCACGAGGTTTGGGATTCCATACTCCATTACCACTGACAATGGCACTCAGTTCACCGACACGGGCTTTAAAAACCTGGTAGCCGATTTGAAAATCAAGCACCAGTTCACCTCCATAGAGCACCAGTTCACCTCCGTAGAGCACCCACAAGCCACTGGACAGGCGGAAGCCGCCAACAAAGTCATACTGGCCGGGTTAAAATGGAGACTACAAGACGCCAAGGGAGCTTGGACCGAAGAGCTCCCGCAAGTCCTATGGGCATACCAGACAACACCACACTCAACCACTGGAGAATCACCATTCCGACTTGCTTACGGAATAGAGGCAATGATTCCTGTGGAGGTAGAAGAAGGATCCCCCAAAGTGATCCTCTACAGCGAAGACACAAACTTCCAAGCTCAAAGGGAAGAGCTCGACAAACTTCCAGAAGTCCGAGAAAAAGTTCGAATTAGAGAGGAAGCCCTAAAGCGTCGAATGACTCTGAGGTATAATTGGAAGGTAATCCAGCAAAGCTTTGCCACTAATGATCTCATCTTAATCCGAAATGACATCAGAGCAGGTCGGTCAGGAGAAGGGAAGCTAGTAGCTAACTGGAAAGGGCCATACCGAGTTACGGAAGTACTAGGAAAAGGCTACTATAAGGTATCCGACCTCGAAGGGTGAGAGCTACCAAGGTCATGGCATGCCTGTAACCTAAGAAGGTACTATAGCTAGAAAATAATAAAGATCTTAGGTCAAGGCGCACTCTTTTTCCTAAAAAGGGTTTTTAATGAGGCGCCAGGCCGAGATCTAAAGAGTTGCCCAACTTAGAAGGGTAAGCGCTCTCATATTCATATTTTTATTTTTGTTTTTATCTCATTATTATTTGAATGAAAGTTATCAACTCCCTAAAATGTTTCCTACTAAGACGCATTAATCTAAGCTCATAAAATGCGAAATTCATCGCCCGATTAAAAGAGGTCGGCAAGGTGAAGCAATAGAAGCAAGATAATGCAAGAAGTTATAAAAAGTAACCTAGAAAAAGTGACCTGACGAGGTCTAACTAAAAATGGGATTACTAAAAATAACTTAATAAAGCCCGACAGAGAAGTCGGACTAATGAAAGGATCACTAAAAAGGGACAAAAACATCTCGCAAAGGCCAAAGAAAGGTTAATAAACCAAGGCCCGAAATGCTCAGCTAAAAAGGCACAAACCCTGGAAAGGATTTTACCTAAAGCAAGAGCACGACCTCGAAACGGAGCTAAAAAGTCATCCAAACAAACTATAAAGAAAAGGCTCCCCATTGGAACACTACCTAAAAAGTTATTGGAATACGACTAAAAAGCCCGGATAGCAAAAGCATGCAGATCGACACCAAAACAAGGCTAAGAAGGTCGTCCAAACAACCTAAGAGGGTTTTTTGGAAAGAAGCCCGGACGACAAGTTGCAAAGACGATATAGCTAACTAAAGAAAGGAGGTAGCCACCTCAAGGGGTGTCAAACCAAGGAAGCCCAAAGCACCTATATAAAGGTTGAAGAGCAACCTCCTCCAAACAAAGGTTAAAAAAACCTCCAATTACAAGTATATCAATACAAACAAAATCAAATAGGCACAAATCAAAACATTAAAGACTCAAAGGCTGCCTAAACAGCAGCCCGAAGAGTTTAAAGTATTTGTTTTTGAAATAAAAGTTGCTAAGAAGCAACAAAGTGTCAAAGAGATCATCCACATAAATTTACAAAAAACTAACAATTTCAACAAGTCCACAGGTCGGACTATACCCAATGTATAAGCAAAACCAAGACACAACAAAATCACAGGGGAACCAAGTTTGCTCCTGTAGCAACATCCTTTGGAGGAGAAGGAGGCATGGTTGAGATCGAGGTGGCATTGACAACTCCATCTAGCCCGTTCAGAATCTCCAAGTCAGGCTCAGGCTCAGGAGGGGCCACCTCGGCAGAAAGAGCTGCAGTAGTAGGAGCTGAGGAAGCCTTAGGTGGTGGCACAAAAGGAGGACCTTCATATTCATCATCTGGGACAGGCACGATCTTGCCATCCTCCACCACGTTGTCCATACTGAATAAGGAGAGGTCGAGCTCGGGAGCAAGAACCCGGACTTGGGCCTTTAGATTTTCATACATCTCGGTCTTACTGCTCACCATATGGCCCTGAAGCTCGGCATAATCATCTTGGGCAGATTGAAGCCTCTCCTTAGCTTCCAATAGCTCGCCATATGCCTGAGTATAGCTCTCCTTATACTTCTTAGCAGCCTCCTCGGCCAAATTAGCAGCTGCCTCCGCCACAGTATCCCGATCCTTCTCCTTTTCTACATCAATCTCCAACTTGGCCACCTTAGCATCCAGTTCATCTTCAGGCCCTTCACCCTGTCATATTCAGCCTTGGCATCCTCCAAAAAGGCCTTGGTGGCATGGATAGGGGACTCTCGCACAACCCGAGATAAGGCTGCACCAAGATTGGCCATCCGAATATTGTTACTAGATATAAAATCAAGGTGGTAGAGGATTGATACGTCATCCAGAGGAACCTTTCCATAAGGAGCTATCAACTCTGTGGCAAAGGCCACATCATCAAATTCTTTATCATTCAAATCATAAGTTCCAACAACCTTTTGTCTCTTGGGAGGAGGACCAGCAGCAGTATGGGAGGAAGTAGCACCTGAGGTCAACTGAGGCGATTCAGAGGAGGCCGGCCGAACTTTGAGGGTCGGGATAATCTTTCTCAGACCCTGAGACTCAATTACCGGTTTCTTTGGAGGTAGCTACTCCGAAGAGCCCTCCCCCAACGTCTTATTTGACAGATTTTGGGCAGCCACCGCCTTCTTGGCCTTTCGAAAAGACTTCATAGAATCTGAAAATTTAACCATCTCTGAAAAAGAAGCCAGGAAAACAATTACATAGTCGGAAAAGGATAAATTCACAGACAATAGAAGAAAGCTATCAGTGAAGAAAGAGGTCGGATGCTACCTAGCTCAGCACGAAGGAGGAAAGGATCTCCTAAAAATCTCTTCGTATCCAGATGAGGAGGTTCCCCCCAATGTTCCTCTAAAACACCCACAAAGGCCTGTTCTACCTCATCTAAACTCTCCCAGGGATACTTTAGAACTACAGGTTCTTTTTGCCACCATAAAGGAAAGGTCGGCTCATCGTTCTCATCTAAAAAGAAAGGCGGAGCACCCTCAACAGCTCGGACTTTGAAATAGTAATTCTTGAAGTCGCGAAAAGAGTCATCAAACATTGAAAATACTTTCTTTCCCTGGGTAGCTCGGAAGGAGATCCAAGAAGCCTTCTTCTTGGCCACCCCAGGTTTAGTTAGCAAAAATAGGTAAAGAAAAAGAGATAAGGAATGTCAGACACCCAGCTCCTGACACAGTAGCTGGAAGATCTTCATAAATGCCCAAGAATTTAGGTGAAGTTGCGATGGAGAAATGTTACAGTTCCACAAGAGATCGGCCTCAAATTCAGTGAAAGGAAGGGTAATACCTAGTAGGCTAAAGAAGTAGTCATAGGCATAGAAAAAAGGGCGCTCTGCTGGACCTAAGGGAGGAAAACTAACTCTCTCCTCAGGGTCGAGCGAGATTAGCTCATAATTCTTCTCATCATCCTTACTACTACAGATCCTATGAAATCGCCTAAGTTTCTCACAATACTCAGGGTCAGCCACAGTGACGCACATCAACACAATCAAATCTAACTAATCGGCCATACCAGCAGGAACTTTGGTGGACATCTCGACAATATTCTTACGGGAAGACATATAGCAACTACACCTACATCAAGAAAACAAAAGGGGGTCACTACCAAACAACTCGGACAACAACAGAATAGGAAGAAAAAACCAACAAACATCAGGTACGATAAACAAAAGGGAACCCTAGGCCTCACAAAGAGCAACAAACCAATATCAAAAGCCCAGGGACACCTTTTGGAGGCAACAACAGAGTAGAATGCAGAAAAGGAAACGACGCAAAATCCAGAACATTAACCCTCTCAAACAAAAGAAAACACAAGGAGGCAAACAGAAATCTAGATACCAACATCTCTCCACATAAGCAGCAAAGATAAAAAGATTGTAACTATCAAGAAACAAAAGCACACAAGAGTCGCCAGGAAAGCTTCAACCTTTTTTGTGGAAGAAAAGAAAAGATCAAAACTTTGTACATAAAGAGAGCCTGCAAGAATAAAACGCAAAAGAGGGTGACAAATAAAACGCATAAAGGCGTGAAGAGAAAGCACCAACCTGCGGAAGAAGATAAGCGAGCAAGCAGCAAGCCACGAACAAATCTTCAATAAAAAGATAATGGAAACTCCGAAGATCCAAGAAAGGAACGATTTTGGAATACTGGGGTAATCAAAGGACGAAGGAAAGGAAGCCTCCCTTCACTGAGCAAACGAAGCAAGAAACTAAAAACCAAAGTCTAAGGTTTTTCAATTTCAAAATAAAGCGAGGGAGTGAAATGACAGAACAAGAATTAAAAGCCCTATTAAAAAGCTTTAAAGGCGCTCGTGTAAACCCAAAACTGATGCACTAGGGAATGACGCTGCATTTGAAGAAAAACAAATTACGTTTTGAAGGACAATAAAATGATGCGAAGCTCACAAACAAGAGGAGCTGACTAGACAAAGATGTTTGAGCACGACTTCCTCAAAGGAGTCGAAGTTTAAGAAACACGACCTCAAGAGAAAGATCGAAGCTCAAGTAGGGGCACTGTTCATACCCTGGACTGAGCTATACGGTCCGGATCGGACGAAGATAAAAGCGACCGACCTCTTACAAGGTTGGCCGTCACTGACCTCTTCCTAAAGAGAGCTCGGATAAATCGCCATAGAGGCTCAAGTAGGCCCAAAGCAACGGATCACAGCCCATCTGAAGGCGGCTGACCAAAAGATAGGTGATCTTACCCACAAAAGATAAGATAAGATAACAAACTTATCTTAAAGGAAGGTCACTCCACACTACTATAAATACACTGGAGCACCCAGGTATAACTCATACTCCAATTCTATAAAAAATCTGCTAAAAGCCCGTGCTAACTTAAGCATCGGAGTCTCTTGCAGGTACCTCCACCCTCCGGTGACCAAGGATCAGTAGCACCTCAAGATCCAGCAAGTCGGACACAGCTGCTCCGACCACACCAGAAGATCTCCTCCGAGATCGACCTTCAGTTTCAGGTAACTCTCGGAACAAGTAGCGTCAGTGGTAGCAGGAGAAAAGAGATCGAAAGGGTGGGGGTATAGGTTGCTAGCACCGATGGAAAATGGAGTTTTTTTTATTTCGTCTGTTTTGACTCCATGACGACGAGCATGTGCGCCTGATGTTAGAAATCCATGGGAGAATCATGGCAGAACAAGTGATGGAGCTTTTTGCGGAGGTTGGTGATGTCGGTGGTGGACTGGCGGTGGATTTGTCCAGTCGGACTTTGTGTAGGATGACCCACTTTTTGCACCACCACCGCTACACGTTGCTAGTCCAGTGAAAAATAAGGATGTTGACGGTGAGGACTCCGTCGAAGAGTATGTTACAGCAACGAGAGTGGTTCTTCTAAAGATGATGATGTGGAGGAGTTTGTACCAGAGACCCTGGTCGAACAATCACGTCGGTATCTTCTACCTGTCCCGCACCCAATTTTGGCCTTATCATCTGTACCTGGGAGTTGGTGGCAGCCACCGGAGATGGACCTGATTGTTTGACTTGTTAGTCATCAGATAACCCCCAATCAACAACATAACGTAGTACCTCGTATATTGTCGAAGGGTATCTGGATCATCGGTAACGGGCATCTGCCAGAGTAGCTCCCGAAGCCATGTCAGCTTAAGGTAGAAAGACTCTTTTCTCTACGCACCCTACTGTTGAACCACAGGAAGCTTGACACCAAGTAGCCGCTCTACCAACTCCTAGGTTTCGGTCCCTTACCATGTGTGAAAATCCCAGAAGCACCCACCTACTGGCTCTCCATGTGTGCATAACCCGAGGTGATACGCAAGTATGCAACGTCCTGCAGGGTGATGGTGCACTCACCCCATGGAAAATGGAAAGTGTGCGTCTCAAAATGCCAGCACTTCACGAATGTTGTGACTAGGGAGTTGTCAAATACGAAATTCCTGAGAGGCACTGTGTCGCCGAAGTCAGCCTCCCTTAAGTAGAGGACATTGGCATCCGGTGGAGTAAATGTGTGACTCACTTGCCAAGGGAGAAGCGGTCGAGGCCTCTGATAAAAAATAAAAAGCTACATAAGAAATCTATAAAGCTATAAAGCTATCAAAGTTAGTACAAAAAAAATTTTCTAATAAACATTCACATAAGAAATTAATTTAACTGATAAGTAGAAACAAATTTAACAAATAAGTAGAAATACTTATTTAATAAATTAACTTAAATAAAAATATTTACTTAATTAGTTAATAACTACATTATTAAACATGTAGTTAACAAATAATTTAAATAAACACATTGACTTAAATAATTAAGTACTAAATTAATAAATATCTAGTTAATTAATAACTATATTAATAAACATCTAGTTAATAAATTAACCTAAATAACTACGTTTACTTAAATAATTAATAACTTAATCATCCAACGTCTACCTAACAGCTTACTTTAAATAAAAACAAAATGAATATTTACTTAAGAACTTAGTTTACTAATACCTAAAAGCAAACTCTATCAACTCTTTCTAACAATATATTCATCCAACTAACATGTGTTATATACTAATTCTGTAAAAATATCCTAATTATGGCTTTACATATATGCTAACATAAACACAAAGACAACAATACTAACTTCGAAGTCAGCTGTCCCTGCAATATGCCATATTGTGTTCAGGCGGTTGATGTCCGGATCATGTGTATCTGCGCGTGTCATGCTTGGCTAGTAAGTCAATAATATTGTTAGAAGAGGGTAAACGTTAGAAAAATTTTGAAAAAATGGGTGAGAAACAACTCCAAACGATGTTGTAAACGAATTGAATATATAAGTCGCATTTAGTCTTATCTCGTTTACACTTACAAAATAAGATTACACGTATCTCGTTTATAATAGGCCATATGATGCATTTTAGTAAAAATGCTACAAAATATATATTTTAATAAATAAAATATTTATTTCATTTATTTAAAAAAAAATTCCAAGCCCATGATAGTGCTAACTGTTTATAATAGAATTATTTTAATATATATTCTCGGAATAATATTGTTTTATATTATCAATATATAAAAATAATACACTATTAAATAATTTTTTGTTATTAGAATCATCTATTTATTAACATCATTGTTGATGAATATAATTATTATAATTATATACTCACTTAATTCATTAATAAAATTATCCTATATAAGAAGAAAATGAATGAAGTTTTATATATAAAATAAATAATGAAAGAAAACCTAATTGTTGCTTGGACTTTGAAACAATGAAAGTTTAAGATTGTGGTACAACTACAACTACAACTACATGTGACTAACCTTTAAAGGAGGTCCCCCTCACTCTCCTATGATCTATTACTCACAAAGTCACAACCTTGAGGCCTTTTGATGTAAGAAAGCATCTTTTTTTGTCAGTTTTTTTTTTACTTTATTTAAAAAATAAAAATAAAAATAAAAACAGATACTTTTTTCAGTATTTTTTTATTTTATTTATTTTCACTATTTTTTTTTTGTTTTTCACGATATTTTTCAATCCGGCAGATTAAGGATTAATTCGTCGCAGATCAGAGCTTCATTTAAGAATTTGTCGTTGACCAATAAATTGCTGCATGCACAAGGTGGGATTCGAACCCATAATACTAACTTTTTATTGGATTTCTAAAGCATTGCATAATAATAAAAAAAATATTAACATATAAATTTGATTTTTGACTGATTTCCTTTTTATGATGAAGAACTTCCAAACTTCGAATGTCCAAAAACATTAGTGATCCAACATATATTGGCATGATCTCTCTTTGGGCTTAAGATTTAGAGTATTTTGATAATATTTCGGTTATATACACATTCACGGACACATTGGGTTCATTCTTCACTAATCACCAATTAGGGTACATTTTTGAATTCAAGTATACTTTGACTACGTTTGTTTCTAAAAATAGAATAAGATAAGACACTGAGAACAAGATACAAATGACAGAGATACAAAATTTTGTATTCTTATATTCTGTTTGATGATAAACTAAAACAAACTATGAAAATTCATTTTATTCTCATTTTTTCATTTGAAAATTTTGAGACGAAAAATATAATAATAAAAAATATAAATATGAAAATTAACAAGAATAATGAAAGAAAAAATAAAAAATAAGTCATGTCCCTTGTTAGTATTTTAATGTTCTTTCTATCAGGATAAACAAAAAATATACTAATTCAATTTCTTTGAATACAATATCTCTATTCATATCTTATCTGTTAAATATGATTTTGTATTTCTGTGTTCTTGTCTCAATATTCTGTCTCTATAAACAAATACAGTCTTTATGTGAGGCTCAAGATCTCACCCACTTCATATGGTAAAACATTCCATCGTCTACCAAAAAAAAAAGGAAAAATATTAAAAAATTAGTTATTCTCCTAATGGCTCATTTTGCATTGTGATTTTTTTTTTGTGACTTGTGTTTTTGGTCAAAGTAATTTCACTCGAATATTTTATCTTCAGACCAAAAAATATAAAATAAAAAACATGTTTGGGCCTTAACCATAACTATGACTTAGAGTATGATAATTTTTTCCTTGCCCGAAAACAAAGATATAATTGCTGGGACAAAAACTAAAAACAATATTGATAATTATTGAGAAAGAAAAAGATTAAAAAAATGCTTTTAGGCTTTTGGTCATTTTTATTTTGGGTATTACAATCGTCCAATGTACTTACTAGACACTACCAAGTTCCAAAGTTTTATTTATTTGGTTTGCAAGGCTGTGGATTAACTAACTGAACTAGGCCTTGCATTCCTTGGGCTTTCTTATGCATTTTTTTATTGTAAATTTGAGAAACAGTTTATTACCAAAAAAGTTTTGAGAAACAATTAATCATTAAAAAACAAGAGTAAATACCCAACCCGACTCCTAATAATTTTTTCGAAGGACTACGAGGTCCCAAACAAAAAAATATCATTTTCGCCCCTTGATATTTAATTTCGTGAGACAAGTTATCTCCTATGTCAATAATCTCTCTTCAAAATATATTTATATAATACGTTAATCACTAATATATCCTCTATTTAATTTTTATAAGTAAAAATAATTTAAAAATCACTAATATTTTTAGGTTTACACAATAAATTTAGTTAATGTATTTGAAAAAGATAATAAAAAATAAAAATAAAAACTAATCGGCCTTGATAATTATCCTTAAAAGACAACGAGACTCCCAACAAAAAAGAATTTGGTAATTCTAGTTAGTTCTTAATGGATAAATCAACAATTTAATATGTCATGTAGGCTTATTCCGTTAATACAGATAGAAAATATTGACAGAAGGACTAATCAGTCTCATAAAAGTAAAGATAAAAAATCGAAAAAAAAATATTTTTTTTTTTGTCGAAAGTCTCGTTGTCTTTTGAGATAATTGTCAGGAACCGTTTAGAATTTTTTTTAAAAAAGCAAAGAGAGTTATGCGTAATTGTGTGAGGGATGAAACCACCAACTTTCATATATGTTGTAAAATAAATAACTGATCAAGATATAATAAATATAAAGTAAATAAGTATAAATAGAAGACTCTAATTTTGATATTCACCAATATAATTATCTCACTATAATAATAGAAACTTATATATTTACTACTCTTATATATTAGTAGCGTATGAAAGAGGGAGGAGAAAAGTTTAATATAAAGAGAGGGAGAATATTTTATTTCTGTGTGTATGTTATGTGAGGATTCGTCCTCTATTTATACATACAAATATTCAACCATTCAGCCTTTCATTAACTTTCAATTTGTCTTGAAAAACTATTCCTTCAATATAGGAAAAGTTAGCCGCCCAATCTCATAAATGGGCATTCAATTTGCTTTTATCACAACACTCCTCCTTGGATGCCCATTTAGGAATATGCCTCGTTAAAACCTTACTAAAGAAAAATCCAGTGGAAAAAACCTTAGTGAAGGAAAAATAGTACAATATCCTTTAGTGATGGGGACTGCCTCATTAAAAACCTTGTCAAGAAAAACCCAATAGGAAAAAACCCTTATCAAGAAAAAAAGAGTACAGTCTCCCCCTCTTGTAAGACCCAGAATCTTTGAAAAGTCTTATTATGATCAAGTCTCAAATCATATAGTTATTTATAGCCTTAATTTCGGAAATCATTTTATTAAAGATAATTAAGGCAAGTTGTGATTTATTGAATTTGAGATGAGCTTTGGTAGTTAGGGTATTACACCTCTTGTTGACATCATTTAATGTCTCGAAACCGGCGCATCCCAATCTCATGTACCAATCTTTCAAAGGAGGATTTTGGGAGTGACTTTGTGAATAAATCTGCCAGATTGTCACTTGAGCAGATCTGTTGAACATCAATTGTCCCTTAATTTTGAAGATCATGAGTAAAGAAGAATTTGGGAGAAATATGTTTTCTTCTATCACCTTTGATGTATCCGCCTTTAAGTTGAACAATGCATGCTGTATTATCTTCAAACATGACAGTTGGAGCTATCTTATGATCAATCAGTCCACATGATGGCAGAATATATTGGATCAAACTCCTGAGCCAAAAATATTCGCGACTAGCTTCATGAATTGCTAGTATTTCGGCATGATTAGAGGATGTTGCAGCAATCGTTTATTTCGTAGACCTCCATGATATAGATGTACCACCATATGTGAACAGATATCCTGTTTGAGATCTCCCTTTATGTGGATCAGACAAGTATCTAGCATCTGCATAGACAACTAATTGTGACTTAGATTCATATGGATAAAACAATCCCATATCAACCGTTCCATAAAGATATCGAAAGATTTGTTTGACTCCACTCCAATGTCTTCTGGTTGGAGAGGAACTATATCTTGCTAGTAAATTCACAGCAAATGATATATCGGGTCGTGTATTATTAGCAAGATACATTAGCGCTCCAATGGCACTAAGATATGATACTTCAGGACCAAGAATATCTTTATTTTCTTCCTTAGGACGGAACTGATCCTTTTCCACATCCAAAGATCTTACGATCATTGGGGTACTCAAGAGATGTGATTTATCCATATAAAATCTCTTCAAGATCTTTTCTGTGTATGTTGTTTGATGAATAAAGATCCTACTTTTTATATGCTCGATCTGCAGGCCGAGACAAAACTTAGTCTTTCCAAGATCTTTCATCTCAAACTCTTCTTTTAGAGTTTTTTATAATTGTTGGAATCTCTTCAAGAGTTCCAATGATATTTAAATCATCAACGTACACAATAATTATAATGAATCCAGATGCAGTTTTCTTTATGAAAACACACGGACATATATCATCATTTTTGAATCCGTTTTTGGCCAAATACTCAGTAAGACGATTATACCACATTCATCCAGATTGCTTTAGACCGTATAAAGATCTTTGCAATTTAACTGAGTATAACCCCTGTGAATATTCATTGGATGGTTTAGATATCTTTAGTCCTTCAGGAACTTTCATATAGATATCCCGATCTAATGAGCCGTATAAATAGGCTGTTACCACATCCATTAAATGCATATGCAATTTATGATATGCAGATAAATTGACCAAATAACGCAATATTATTGCATCCACTATACGATTCTTCATAATCTATACCGGGCCTTTGTGGAAAACCTTGTGCCACAAGTCGGGTTTTGTAGCGCACAACTTCATTTTTCTCATTTCAGTTTCTCACAAATACCCATCGGTATCCAACAGGTTTTACATCTTCTGGTGTACGGACTACAAGTCCAAAGACTTCACGTTTTGCAAGGGAGTCTAACTCAGCCTTCATGGCTTCTTTCCATTTTGGCCAATCATTCCTTTGTCGACATTCTTCGACTGATCTTGGCTCAAGATCTTTACTTTCATGCATGATATTTAATGCCACATTATATGCAAATATTTTATTGACAATTGTCTTATTTCGGTCCCATTTCTCTCCTGTAAAGACATAATTTATCGATATCTCATCATTTTCACAATTTTTAGGTACCTGAACGTCTTCTGGCGTTAAAACTATATCAGAATTTTGGACAACTGCAAGTGTCTTTACTATGTCTTTTTCAACAGGAATAGTATTTACCTCTTTTTTCTTTCGACGATTTTTGTCTTTGGAACCGACAGGCCTGCCACGCTTCTGGCATGAATTTGCTTCAGTGGCTACTTGTCTTACTGGGACATCAACTCAAATTGGAGCATTTTTCGCTGGTATATAAGATTTGGTTATCCTCTTTGTATCGAAAAATGCATCAGGCAATTCATTTGCTATTCTTTGCAAATGTATAATCTTTTGAACTTCTAGTTCACATTGCCCTGATCGAGGATCTAAATACATTAAGGATGATGCATTCCAATTAAGTTCCTTTTCAGGAAGCTTATTCTCTCCCCCTAATTTTGGAAACTTTGATTCATCAAAATGACAATCCGCAAACCGGGCTTTAAATACATCTCCAGTTTGTATCTCAAGATACTTCACTATAGAGGGAGAATCATATCCAACATATATCCCTAATTTTCTTTGGGGTCCCATTTTGGTGCGATTAGGTGGTGCAATGGAAACATATATCACACACCCAAATATTCTTAAATGGAAAACATTTGACTGCTGGCCAAAAGCTAATTTCATAGGAGAGAACTGATGGTAACTCGTTGGCCTCAATCGAATAAGTGCTGCGGCATGTAAAATAGCATGCCCCCAAACCGAGGTTGGGAGATTTGTTCTCATAAGTAAGGGTCTAGCAATTAATTGGAGGCGCTTAATAAGTAATTCTGCTATCCTATTTTGTGTGTGAACATAAGCTACTGGATGTTCAACACTTATTCCATTAGCCATACAATAAGCATCAAAAGTTTGGGAAGTAAATTCACCAGCATTATCAAGACGAATTGCTTTGATTGGATTTTCTGAAAATTGTACTTTTAATCGAATAATTTGAGCCAGTAATCTCGCAAACGCCAGGTTGCGAGAAGATAATAAGCACACATGTGACCATCTCAAAGATGCGTCTATCAGGACCATAAAATTTCTAAAAGATCAACATGGTGGATGAATAGGTCCACATATATCACCTTGAATCCTTTCTAGGAATTCAGGGGACTCAAATCCAATCTTTACTGGTGATGACCTTAAAATTAACTTCCCTTGAGAACATGTAGCACAACAAAATTCACTAGTTTTAAGAATCTTCTTGTTCTTTAGTGAATGTCCATGGGAGTTTTCAATAATTTTCCTCATCATAGTTGTTCCCGGATGACCCAATCTATCATACCAAGTTATGAATTCATTTGGGCTAGTAAACTTCTGGTTTACAATGGTATGTGATTCAATTGCACTAATCTTGGTATAATACAACCCAGATGAAAGTGAAGGTACTTTTTCTAATATAACTTTCTTATTTGAATCATGAGTTGTGATACATAAATACTCATGATTTCCCTCATTCATTGTCTCAACATGATATCTATTTCGGCGAATATCTTTGAAACTCAACAAGTTCCTTAGGGACTTGGTAGATAATAGTGCATTATTTATTATAAATTTTGTTCCTCCAGGAAACAAAATTATAGCTCTTCCGGAGCCTTCTATCACATTGTCTGAGTCAATAATAGTATTAACATATTCCTCTTTTGGCACAAGATGGATAAAATATATATCACTTTTGAGAATGGTGTGCGAACGTGCACTATCCGTAAGGCATACATCTTCATTATATATCCTTGCCATTTTCTTCAAAGACAAATAATAATAATAAAATGAGTAGTATTCACAGTTAAATTGAATACTTGATCGGAATTATTTTTCTAAGAAATACTGTACATAAAAATAATGTCATATACTAAAATTTTATTTTAAAACTTGACACATTTAATGATTTCAAAGCATAAACATTAATATTTCATTATTTATATACATCACATTTGAAACTTTAAATACATAGAAAATAAAACTTAACAATAAGTTCTTTACATTATTTATTTACATAGATACTTAACAATCCCACATATTAAACTATTCCATCATTAATCAAATGACCAATATTTCCTTCAGGATCCTAAAAGAAATCAGATACATCATAATGGGTGGTGGAGTTTTCAGCAACATCATTTGAAACGAAATTCGTCTCCTTTCCTTTATCGTCTTTTTTCAAAGATGCTTGATAAAGATCGACTAGGTGCCTTGGGTACGACAGGTACGTGACCAATGGCCCTTTCCACCACAATGGAAATATTTATCCTCTGTTGATTTATTTTGCCCAGAATTTCTTTCTTTATCCCACTTCTGGTGAGATCCTCTCTTGTGAATAAAATTCCTTTTCCTTCCATAATTTTTCTTGTTACTAAAACCTTGTCATTTACCTCTTTTGGGGTAATTTGCTGCATTTACTTCAGAAAATGGGGCAGCGCCAGTTGGGCGCGCTTCATGATTCTTTAAAAGCAACTCATTGTTGCATTCAGCAATAAGAAGGCAAGAAATTAACTTAGCATATTTTTTAAACCCTTTTTCTCGATACTGCTGCTGCAGGAGCACATTCGAGGCATGGAAGGTTGAGAAAGTTTTCTCCAACATATCATGATCAGTTATCTTTTCCCCACATAATTTCATTTGTGAGGTGATTCGAAACATTTCAAAATTATATTCATTTATAGATTTAAAATCCTGTAGACGCAAGTGCGTCCATTCATATTGGACTTGAGGAAGTATCACCATTTTTTTATGATTATACCTTTCTTCAAGGTCTTTCCAAAGATCTGCAGGATCTTTTAATGTGGGATATTCATTTTTCAACCCTTCGTCAAGATGACGACGAAGAAAAATATGACTTTGGCTTTATCCTTTTGGGATGCATTATTTTCAGCCTTAATGGTATCTCCAAGGATCCATTGAATCAAGATGGATTTCAGCATCTTGTATCTATGATAAATAATTATTTCCAGATATATCAAGAGCATTGAATTCAAGATGAGAGAGCTTCGACATAATAAAAATTTGTTACCTGAGTCTTCCTAAAAATTTGATCAGAGTCTCGTGCTGATAATGTGTTGTAAAATAAATAATTGATGAAGATATAATAAATATAAAGTAAATAAGTATAAATAGAAGACTCTAGTTTTGATATTCACTAATATAATTATCTCACTATAATAATAGAAACTTATATATTTACTACTCTTATATATTACTAGCGTATGAAAGAGGGAGGAGAAAAATTTAATATAAAGAGAGGGAGAAGATTTTATTGCTGTGTGTATGTTACGTGAGGATTCGTCCTCTATTTATACATACAAATATTCAACCATTCAACCTTTCATTAACTTTTAATTTGTCTTGAAAAACTATTCATTCAGTATAGGAAAAGTTAGCTGCCCAATCTCATAAATGGGCATTCAATTTGTTTTTATCACAACAATATATAATTTTTCGAGATTTTTTTTCTCTTGATTATTTGATAAAGTGTGATCTTTTAATGTTTAAAGGAAAAAAATTTTTATTACACTAAGTTCAAAGGTGATTGATTGATTGATAAAATTTTATTTTAATTGGCAAAATATATTTTCAGCACACGTGGAAAAAACAAGAAATGGATCATTTTAATTTTTTCTCCTTAATGGTTTGGTAAAGTGTGATCTTTTACTTTACATTCTTTAAGTATGAATTGTTAGGAAATTATTTTAATTTTTTAATTTGTTTGTGGGCAATACATATATTAATTATAATAACAAATTATGCTATTTCAAATTAAATGACTTATATAATGATGATCTCATTTATTGTTATAAATGCTAACTTGAATAAGTCATTATTACTTTTGATTTATAATTAAATGAGAATAAAACCAGATATTATCTTTTCTTCTTTAGATAATTATCTTTTGGATTTTAGATATATTATCTTTTGGACTTTAGATACTATTTTATTTGGGCTTTAGGGTTTAATGGGTGCCATGCTCAAATACAAATAGCCTTCAGGGTTTCGGTCCCCAACATACCAAAGCCACCTTTGTTGCTCTTTCCCCATCAGAAGAGTCACAATTCAGCTGCCTAGGAATACAGAAGGCTTTGGTTGAGGAAGATCGAAAGAACCAAGATCCAAACTCTTTCGATCGTATGATTCATGTTTATGAATTTAGGTACGCTTCCGCATTCAAGTATTTCCTTTCTTAACGATTTAACATAAATAATCTTTGGGCTGAGAAAATTTCAACAAGTGGTATCAGAGCCGTCTATGATTAAATCATTAAGAAATTATAAATCTTACTTTATTTTAAAGTTTGGAAGGATACCGTGGAGATTATCCTCTGTTGTATGGATCTAGATATAGCTCTTCGAGAGGAGAATCCCACTTTCACTCCGAAAAATCTCAATGAGGTTAAAATAGAGAAGTGGGAGAGATCCAATCGAATGAGCATTATGATCATGAAACGCTCAATTCCTGAGGCGTTTCGGGGCTCAATTACTGAGGATAAAGATGCCAAATAGTTCCTAAAGGATGTTGAAAAATTCTTTACTAAGAATGAAAAGGCGGAGGCAAGTGATGACAAGTCATCTTAGCCTAGTTTTACTAGTCTTTTTCTTCATTTTTATTAGAAGTTATGCACTTTCTTGCATTGTAAGTAAGTAATTTGGAATGGAATTGCATGGTTTCTTTGAATCAATCAACCACTATTTAATTGATACTAAATCATGAGGTTTAAGCTAAATTTAATTGATTTTTATTGATTTATAAACCTTGTGAATTTGGTGATACTTTGATGGGTTGTTTTGATTAATTGTAGGTGAAGAAAAAGAAGAAAATAAGAAAGCGTGGCTCAAGGAAGAAAAGAGTGTGGCAAAGGAAATTAAGAAGTGTGGCGCAACAAGGAAGGGAAGCCACGAATAATTGTCCAAGAGCGCAACAATGGACCAAGGAAACAAGGCTCAATGCTCTGCTTCTTGGGAGCATTATCGGGCTTCCACCAAAATAAATCAAAGGAAATTGTTTGCCAAATGCTCTCCCCAAGGATCGAACCAAGCACCTAAGGGGGAGTGGGGAGCGCTCCTTGCAAGAAAAATAAGCCAAAATTGGCCAAAATGCTCCCAGCAAGTCTCGAACAAAGAGGCTTCCCTAACAAAGCAAGGAAGCTGCGCTCTCAGCACCACTTGAGCGCTACCCTGATGATGTCCAAGACTTGGCACGCGAAATATTTCAAGGGACCAAGGCAAGGCCCAACACAAGCCACAATGCTCCGCTCCCCACAAGAGCGGAGCGCTATCCTGATTGTCTCACAGCCTTGGCACACAACAAAGGAGCCCCAAGACAAGCTTCAATGCTCCGCTCCCCACAAGAGCAGAGCATCCTCCTGGGAGCAATTTTCACATGGGCTAAATATTCAATCAAAAATCTAATTAAATTTAAATCTTCACCAAATTAAAAAGCCCACCCAAATTCTAAAATTCAAGAATAGAAAGTGTATAAATAGGAGCTAGTTTGATTTAATTAGGACCTCTAGACTTTTACTTTGAAATTTTCTTTGCACTTTCATTTTCATTTTTTGAGCTTTTACTTTTGAATTTAGATCTTAGAGAATTAGGAAGGAGAATTGATCTCTCTTCTTCTTTGTTCTTGCTTGAGCACTCTTTACTTTTCATCTTGGATCTTGGGTGAAGAATTGAAGAACTTCTATTTCAATCTCACCTTGAGATCTCTTGCTTTAATTTTCTGCATAATTGAATTTCAATTTCTGTTTACTGCTTCATCTTCTACTCTTCTGCAATTTACTTTTTCATTTTCTTTTGCAATTGTTCTTGTTGGATCAAGGAAGAATTTGAGATCTAGACTTGTTTTCTAGTCTCTTCCACTCCTGAGATCTTCAACCCTCTTTTCGATTGCTGCAAATTAAGCATCAGTCACTTTCTGGTTTATTCCTCAAAGCATTTTACTCTTCTGTTTGAGATATACTTCAATTCAATTCATATTTTGCCTTTCCGCTTAATGCAATTTACTTGTTCTTGTTTAAATTCTGCAATCCCAATTCCCAATTCCTTTTATGATTCAAGCAATTTACATTTCTTGCACTTTAAGCTTCAGCCATTTGTATTTCT
Source organism: Arachis ipaensis (assembly GCF_000816755.2). Classification (NCBI taxonomy): domain Eukaryota; kingdom Viridiplantae; phylum Streptophyta; class Magnoliopsida; order Fabales; family Fabaceae; genus Arachis; species Arachis ipaensis. The sequence continues at coordinate 37,532,292 of NC_029787.2, read as the reverse complement.
TGCAATCTAAGTTTCTGCACTCTATATTACTTGCACTTTAAGATTTAGCTTCTTTACTTTCTTGCTCTTTAATTTACTGCAATTCTTCCCTCCCCCTTTACATTTCAAGCAATTTAGTTTCTGCCAATTACAAACCACTCAACCAAAACTTGATTCGCTTGACTAAATCAACCACTAAACTAAAATTACTCAATCCTTCAATCCCTGTGGGATCGACCTCACTCATGTGAGTTATTATTACTTGATGCGACCCGGTACACTTGTCAGTGAGTTTTGTGTTGGATCGTTTTCCACACATCAGCAAGTAGTCTTTTGAGCAAACTTGTCTCCATGAGGTATAAAGGTAAAGGGAACATAAGGGAGTACATTATGAAAATGTCTCATCTTGCTTCAAAATTGAAAGCACTAAAGTTAGAGTTGTCTGAAGATTTACTCGTGCATTTCATTTTGATTTCCCTTCCTGCACACTTTGGGCAATTCAAAGTGAGTTATAACACTCTGAAGGACACTTGGTCCTTAAATGAGCTAATATCTCATTGTGTGCAAGAAGAAGAGAGGCTACAGCAAGATAAGACTGAAAGTGCTCACATGGCTTCATCTTCTCAGTATAAAAGAAAGTGTGATACTACTGCGGATGCGCCTTCTCAGTAGAAAAAGGCTAAGAAACAAGATCAAGTTTTAACCTATTTCTTCTATAAGAAGGTGGGACACATGAAGAATGATTGTACCAAATATGCCACCTGGCGTGTAAAGAAGGGTATAATTTTTACTTTCATTTGTTTTGAGACTAGTTTAAGTTATGCACCTGTTGAAACTTTGTGGGTAGATTCTGCTGCTACTACTCATGTAAGTGTTACTATGCAAGGTTCCCTGTGGAACCGACTTCCAAGTGATGCTAAAAAATACATCTATGTGGAAGATGGCAATATAGTTGTAGTCGAAGCTATAGAAACATTTAGATTATGTTCCACAAGTGAATTTTACTTGGATTTATTAGAGACATTTTATGTACCGTCATTTAAACGGAATTTGATTTCTGTTTCTCGTTTGGATAAATCAGGTTATTTTTGTTCGTTCGGAGACAATAAAGTCAGTCTCTTCTATAATTCGAATAATATTTGCTCTGGTCATTTGGTGGATAATCTATATAGGTTTGACTTAAATTCCTATAATAATGAAATACTGCAAACGGGTACAAAATGAAAACTAAATGAGAATTCGGCATCATTATGGCACAAACGCCTAGGTCACATCTCTAAACAGAGAATTCAGATGCTCGTGTCGGATGGAATTCTTGGACCCATAAATTTTGCGGACTTTGAAGTCTGCATTTAGTGCATAAAGGGGAAAAGGACAAACGAAAGGAAATTAGGTGCTGATAGAGCTAAAGATGTCTTAGAACTGATACATACCAATATATGTGGCCCGTTCCCTACTGTCTCTTGGAAAGGACAACGGTACTTTATTATGTTCATAGATGATTACTCTCGTTATGGGTATCTATATTTAATTCATGAAAAGTCTCAAGCCTTGGATGTTTTCAAGTCTTTCAAAGCTGAAGTTGAACTTCAACTTGGAAAGAAAATTAAAGCTGTCAAATCTGATCGTGGTGGTGAATACTACGGAAGATATAACGGTTCAGGTGAGCAACGTCCTGGGCTTTTTACTCTTTTCCTAGAGGAGTGTGGTATTATTTCGCAATACACCATGCCAGGCAAACCTAGCATGAATGGTGTTCTAGAGCGAAGGAACCGAACTCTTAAGGACATGGTGAGAAGTATGATTAGTCATTCTTCCTTACCTGAATCACTCTAGGAAGAAGCCTTAAAGACTGCAGTGTACATACTTAATAGGGTGCCAAGCAAAGCAGTTAAGAAAACCCCTTATGAAATTTGGACTAGAAAAAAGGCCCAGTATAAAGCATTTGCATCTTTGGGGATGTCCAGCTGAGGCGCAACCTTATAGGCCGCATGAAAGAAAATTGGACTTAAGGACAATTAGCTGTTACTTTATTGGTTACGCTGAGCGTTCACGGGGGTACAAGTTTTACAATCCTGCATCAAGGTCTATTTTTGAAACGGGAAATGCGGGATTTCTTGAGGATGCTGAGTTTGAGGGAAGGAAATATTAGGAATGTTGCTTTTGATGAAGATTCTGAAACTGACAATGACCAGGTCATTGTGCCTATTGTTGTTCAAGATGCAGTTATAGTATAAGAGCAAAATGAGAATCCTACTGTAGATCCAGTTACAGTACAAGAGAACAATGAGAATACTGCTGTTGCTCAAGATACTGCTACAACACAGGAAAATAATGAGAATCCTCCTCAACCCCAACCCATATAGCAAGCTCAACAACCTCAAGAAGTGTCATTAAGGAGATCCAACAGAGAAAGGAGAAAATCCATCTATGGACTCAAACAAGCTTCCCGTCAATGGTATCACATGTTTAATCAAGTCATTATCTCATATGGTTTTGAGGTAAATATAATAGATGAATGTGTATACCGCAAGTTCAGTGGGAGTAAATACTTTTTTTTTGGTCTTATATGTTGATGACGTTTTACTTGCTAGTAGCGATATAGGTTTGTTACATGAAACTAAGAAATTTCTATCGAACAAATTCGAAATGAAAGATCTGGGTGATGCCTCTTTTGTATTAGGAATCGAGATACTAAGAGATCGCTCTCAAGGTATTCTTAGATCATCACAAAAGAACTATATCGACAACATTTTAAGTAGATATGGCATGAAAAGTTGTAGACCAATGGACACACCCGTAGCTAAAGGAGACAAGTTCAATCTCAAAATAATGCCCTAAAAAAATGATCTTGAGAGGACAGCAATGTGTAAGACCCAGGACTTTGAAAAGTCTTTTTATGATCAAGTCTCAAATCATATAGTTATTTACAGCCTCAATTTCAGAAATTATTTTATTAAAGATAATTAAGGCAAGTTTTGATTTATTGGATTTGAGATAAGTTATGATTATTATCCAATTTTATAATTATTGGATTATTTTCTATATTTAAAGTATAAGGTTGATAGTTATGAAATAATAAGGATTTTTATATGATTTGGATTAGATAAGTAATATTTTAAATATTATTACTGCTATTTTGGAAAATGAAGAAATTAAGTATATTACTTCTAATTATTTGATTTGGACATTTTATTTGAAAATAATTTGCGAAAGCGATGAACAAATAGTATTTTCTATATATAATTAGGGTTGGATTTAATTGAGTTTCAATTACTATATTATTCCCAATTTTATGTGAAATTACTATAATGCCCCTAACCCTAATTTTTCTAAACCCATTCCCTTCCATCCTTCCTCCACGCTGCGCAGCCCAACCCCTTTCCTCACTGCCTTTGCTGCGCAGCAACAACAACAATGACACACACAGTTTCCTTTGTTCTCCAAGAAAGAAAGAAACAAAGAGAAAGAGAGATCTGAGGGGGAAGGAGGCCACGTTGCTGCCGCAGCTACCAATCCGCGCCGTCAGGGTCGTCCCATCCACGGAGCCTGAGTCGCGCCGTGTCACTGAGAGAAGAAGGAGATCCGGAAGGGAGGAAGAGCACCGGGGAAGCAGCAGCTCACAGGCCAGCCGCATTCTACCACCACGTTCGGCTCCTCGCCGTCGCGCTACCGATTTGCCGCCGATCCAGTCATCCACGCCGTCGTCCTTGCCGCGAGTCCAGCGCCGTCGTTGCTATCTTTGCACGAGGAGAGGTAGAGGCTAGCAGTGGAGGGCGGCACATGAGAGGGAGTTCGTGCCTCACCACCGTCACCCAATGGGGCCACGGACTGCGCCGGTCGCCGCCGCGTCGCGTCGAGGAGGAAGACTGAGACTGAGCGCCGCTGGGAGGGAGGACGACGCGAGCTGGAGGTCCGGTCGCCGTGGTGCTATGGAGCAGACAGAACCGCGCCACGCTGTTGGGGTTCTCACTGTCGCCGGAAAGGAATTCAGATCCGCCGCTGCCGGAGCTTCTAGCCGAGCCTCAACCGTCGGGAACACCGCTGCCGCCACCGAGCTCCACTGCCGATAAGGCTTTTAAGTTGAGTTTCCCTTCTGTTGAGTTTCCCGGAACTTCATTGTCGCTGCGTGTGGTTCAGATCGCCGCTGCTGCTTGGGGCTGACTGCCGGGTTGCCGCCGAACCGGTTCAGAGACCGCCGCTGTTTCGGTTCAACCGTTCCTTCTTCGGTTCGGTAAGCGTTTCAATTTGAAAGCCCTTTCGTTATTGTTCTGTTATCTCACGCTGAGGTTTGTGGCGTTAATTGCTATAAGATTGAGTTTCGGTTGTTGTATGTTGCGATTAGAGTTGTTGAGACTGTTACAAAAGCAGCTTGGAGCCGAGGTTTTGGTTGCCGGTGATTTCGAGTTGAGGCGGAAAGGACTCTGTGAGACGTTTGGGTTATGGATTTGCATTTTGAGGTAGGGGCGCTTTCCAAAAACTATGTTTTATGTATTGGAATTATTACATATGGATACTGATGTGAGATATTGTGTATTTGGTGATTGTATCTGTCTTATGTATTATTTGACTGACTCGAATGATTATGGATGTTGGTTTGGCAGAATTGTTGTGCGGCTTTGTGAAATGTAATGTTTTAAAGTTGATTCTTTAAAGATTTGAAATCTGAGTTTAATCCGCTGAGGATTGATTTGATTTGAGTTAATTGTTTTGATGATTTACAAAGTCGAATGCACTTTTGAATTCAGCCTGGTTTACTTTAATTGATTTGGTTTTGGACAAATGATTTGTTATTGAGCCGTTTCTTTAAAGCTTTAGAAATGAGTTAAATCGGTTGATATTGAGTTGATTTCTGAAATGGTTTCCTTGAGATATGCCACTGAGACGGTGGACGCAGAAGTTACGAAGAGCTTATTTAATTGTTGTTGTGATGCTCTGTATTGTTTTAGTTATGATTTACTGCACCCTCGCCTTTATCTTGATATAATCTGTAAGAGGGATAGGAATTGTATTGGATTATGTTTGTAATATTATTTCTATATATTTATGTATATATATGGATGTACTCTTTATGTGTTTTTGTAAGTTGTATGGTATGTATGGGTGTACGCTGTATCGCAAAAGTATTTTTGGGAGCGGTTTTGTGGTTTAAAGTTTTAAACAGGCTCATATTTTAATATTAAGTAGTATAAGTGTCGTCGTAATGTCCGAGCTATCAGAGTCGCGCAGCCGGAAGTGTGAACTTTGGTAGTTAGGGTGTTACATTATGGTATCATAGCAGTTCTTCCTGTAGAGCCTGAGGAATGGACTGGCTATGCTTCAGTTGCATACTCTGAGTGTCTGTCATGTATTAGGTCTTGTCGAATGATGAGAATTAGAGCTTTATGCACATGACGGTCTATTGATTAATGCTGTTAGTCTTGCATTGCATGATTCTTGGTATTAAGTTTGGCCGGCTTAATACTAGTGAATTATGTATATGAAAGCACTGATGGGTTATCATAGATAGTATACGAGTTTTGAGTAAAGCGAATCGCGGGTTTTGGGAATGTTGGAAATTATTTCTCGAGGCTATTCAGTTGTGTGTCTTGAATCCTGTTTGAGTCAACCTGTTCTTTCATATCCTAACTTGAAGTTCTTGTTTGCTATTCCTTTCGAAAAGTAGTTTGATTTTTCAACTCTATTCCTCTATCCATATGCATTCTTGTTTGATCTCAATTGCATATACTTGTTTGGGATCCTTGTTGCATCTGTCTTTCTCTGTTTGAGTTCTTCCTGATTCCCATATACCTTGATATAGCTTTGAACTTGCCTTAATGCGCTGTGCCTTTTAACTCCAAATTCCGAGTCCATTCTTTGAGAAATTGTTGATTCAGTTTTACTCTTATTTGACAGTGATCGCAGCCAAATTTTGAGATTTTTATAAAAAATTGCTGTTGAATAGACATATACTTATCTATATATGAAACTTTGAAGATTTCTTACACAATTTAACAACTACTTATTTCTAATACCTCGCTCGTGTTTTCACTGGTTTGCAAAACTACATTTACCTTAAAATTAAATTGCCTTCTAGTAGTTCTACTATAGTTTAACCAAACCCGTGTGCACCTTGTTTTTAGAACTCGACAAAATCTATTTCAACATGAACTTGCATTAAAGCAAAGCCACGATTATGCTTTTGTTACTCTCTTGAAGAATGTTGTTAATTAACCTTTCTTTTAGATTGCGAAATGGTTTTTCCGCAAGTTTCGGTTCCTTTATGAACAATGTATTTGGAAGTACTTTTAATCTTGCTCTTGAGTTTTGTGAGCTTTGTCTTGGGTTTGATATTCCTTTTTGTAAACCTCCTACTTCTTCGACTCAACTTGAATTTGTTTTGAACTAAGGCGCTGGTTCTCTTCTAATTGGTTCTATTGGATTTCTTGGATCCAAGTGTTTTCTTTGGAGTTGTCAATCGATTTATTTCTAGCAAACTCCTTTGCTTGGACATCTTTGTCTATCCGGAGATTGGATACATTCTCTCGAATCTATGAGTATTACCCTTGACAATAGTCTCTCCGTTCTAAATCTGGTATCCTTCTGAGTAGACTCGAGACTTGTTTTGATATCACGTGCAACTTGTAGACGTAGTAACGCGATGCGTTAGTTCTTTAAGACGTGATACGTGTATATGGAAGGTGAAACGGTAGGTGTACCATGTTATGAGTTGTGGATGTTTTGTTCCATGCTAACGGGTTTGCGGTTGTTAGGCTTATGATTGGCCATGAGGTTGTAAAATGATTGGTGGAGTTGGGAGGTTGAGGTTCTGAAGTAAGAACGAGATTTGTCGGCGAACGTTGTGGCCGTTGTTTTATTACCAACCTGCTTTGGTAGCCTTTATGTCACATTGATACCGCCTTGTTTTGTGAACGCCTATCTTGGTTTGCACCCTATTTTGTTACCTCAAGTTTTTGTAAAAGTCTTGAGATTATGTGACCTTGTGCATTGAGCCTACCTTGTAACGTTTGCTTTGCAATCACACTCCTACCTTTGCACCCTTATGCATATGACAATCAAAGTATTTGAAAATCGTATATATGATTATATTTTGAGATACTTTTGCTTCTTCCTTAAATGTGTTCAAAGGTGAACTGTTATGGAATTTCTTTCATTTTGTATCAATTTTCGAGGGCGAAAATTTTTATAAGGTGGGTAGAATGTAAGA
>NC_029787.2:37518715-37521192 GCF_000816755.2 Arachis ipaensis | reverse complement strand
TTTGCTTTGCAATCACACTCCTACCTTTACATCCTTATGCTTATGACAATCAAAGTATTTGAAAATCGTATATATGATTATATTTTGAGATACTTTTGCTTCTTCCTTAAATGTGTTCAAAGGTGAACTGTTATGGAATTTCTTTCATTTTGTATCAATTTTCGAGGGCGAAAATTTTTATAAGGTGGGTAGAATGTAAGACCCAGGACTTTGAAAAGTCTTTTTATGATCAAGTCTCAAATCATATAGTTATTTACAGCCTCAATTTCAGAAATTATTTTATTAAAGATAATTAAGGCAAGTTTTGATTTATTGGATTTGAGATAAGTTATGATTATTATCCAATTTTATAATTATTGGATTATTTTCTATATTTAAAGTATAAGGTTGATAGTTATGAAATAATAAGGATTTTTATATGATTTGGATTAGATAAGTAATATTTTAAATATTATTACTGCTATTTTGGAAAATGAAGAAATTAAGTATATTACTTCTAATTATATGATTTAGACATTTTATTTGAAAATAATTTGCGAAAGTGATGAACAAATAGTATTTTCTATATATAATTAGGGTTGGATTTAATTGAGTTTCAATTACTATATTATTCCCAATTTTATGTGAAATTACTATAATGCCCCTAACCCTAATTTTTCTAAACCCATTCCCTTCCATCCTTCCTCCACGCTGCGCAGCCCAACCCCTTTCCTCACTTTCTTTGCTGCGCAGCAACAACAACAATGACACACACAGTTTCCTTTGTTCTCCAAGAAAGAAAGAAACAAAGAGAAAGAGAGATCTGAGGGGGAAGGAGGCCACGTTGCTGCCGCTGCTACCAATCCGCGCCGTCAGGGTCGTCCCATCCACGGAGCCTGAGTCGCGCCGTGTCACTGAGAGAAGAAGGAGATCCGGAAGGGAGGAAGAGCACCGGGGAAGCAGCAGCTCACAGGCCAGCCGCATTCTACCACCACGTTCGGCTCCTCGCCGTCGCGCTACCGATTTGCCGCCGATCCAGTCATCCACGCTGTCGTCCTTGCCGCGAGTCCAGCGCCGTCGTTGCTATCTTTGCACGAGGAGAGGTAGAGGCTAGCAGTGGAGGGCGGCACATGAGAGGGAGTTCGTGCCTCACCACCGTCACCCAATGGGGCCACGGACTGCGCCGGTCGCCGCCGCGTCGCGTCGGGGAGGAAGACTGAGACTGAGCGCCACTGGGAGGGAGGACGACGCGAGCTGGAGGTCCGGTCGCCGTGGTGCTATGGAGCAGACAGAACCGCGCCACGCTGTTGGGGTTCTCACTGTCGCCAGAAAGGAATTCAGATCTGCCGCTGCCGGAGCTTCTAGCCGAGCCTCAACCGCCGGGAACGCCGCTGCCGCCACTAAGCTCCACTGCCGGTAAGGCTTTTAAGTTGAGTTTCCCTTCTGTTGAGTTTCCCGGAACTTCATTGTCGCTGCGTGTGGTTCAGATCGCCGCTGCTGCTTGGGGCTGACTGCCGGGTTGCCGCCGAACCGGTTCAGAGACCGCCGCTGTTTTGGTTCAACCGTTCCTTCTTCGGTTCGGTAAGCGTTTCAATTTGAAAGCCCTTTCGTTATTGTTCTGTTATCTCACGCTGAGGTTTGTGGCGTTAATTGCTCTAAGATTGCGTATGATTCATGTTTATGAATTCATGTACGCTTCCGCATTCAAGTATTTCCTTTCTTAACGATTTAACATAGATAATATTTGGGCTGAGAAAATTTCAACATGAACAAAAAAAAGAGTTAATAGTAAAATTAGTTTCTAAAAGATAAGTCATTTTTTAAATTTGTCCCTAAAAGATTTTTTCAATCAAATTGGTCCTTCAAAGATTACGAATTAATCATATCTATCCTTCAATTACTCCACTCACAATTTTCATCAACGATTGATGATGTGAAATGTTAACTGATAGCATACATGACACATAACATGTTCAATTGAACGTTGACTAAATATATTTATGAAAATCTATCAATTTAGTCACTAGGTTATATTGGAAATATGATTTTTGTAATTGAAAAAAATGACTAAATTAATAAATTTTCATAAACATATTTGGTCAATATGCAATTAGACATATCAGGTATTAGATATGTTATCAATTAATGTTTTACAACATCAATCTTTGAAGAAAATTGTTAATGGAGTGATTGGATGACAAATATGATTAATTTGTAATATTTGAATGACCAATTTAATTAAAAAAATATTTTAGAGATAAATTTAAAGAATATCTTATCTTTCAAAGACTAATTTGACTATTAATCCAAAAAAATATATAAAAAAATATTAAATAATAAAATATCATATTTTATTAAATAATTGAGAGAAAAAATATAAAAAGATCCATTCCTACTTTTTTTTATGTGTACACTGCAAACATATTTTGCTAATTAAAACAAAATTTAATCAACCATCAAATCACCTTTGATCTTGGTGTAGTAGAAACTTTTTCTTT
>NC_029787.2:37514243-37518648 GCF_000816755.2 Arachis ipaensis | reverse complement strand
AAAATATCTTTATAGATATATTTTCTGGATGTGTCTCTTTATACATATATTTAAAATATAATAAATTAACAGATAATATATTAGTACCCTATATTTTTTAATAAAAAAATATGATACTTTCCCTCTTAACCATCAATGTTTATTACTGATACTAGTATAATATGGATTTCACACATTGTCAAATAGCACCAAAAAAATGAGTAATTTCATTAAAAAAAAATTACAAAAATGATTTGTTTTCATGAAATGACTTGGTGGTTGAGCTTATTTACTACTTACTAGTTACTACATACTTTTGCTTTTGTTTTTGGTATTATACACATGACACATAGATGATATCCCTTTCCTTCATCAAAATCCGAAGTGAAATATGTCACAAAAATGTGAAGAAAAAGTATAGATAGACAATAAAAATATTAAATAATATAAATAATAAATGTATTGAATATTTAATTTGTTAGATGTACGGATAATTATTCTAATATTAAGATTTAAATGAATAATTTAGAGGTGTAATATATTTTTATTTTATTAAATCAATTTTAGAATCTATTATTTATATTGTTTACAAAAGTCATTATCTATCTGACAAAGGCCATTAAATTAACAAGTAACATTGACAAATGGCAAAGAAGTCACAATCCTTTCAGTTAGGTTGCTTTTGTTTGTTCTTGTTTATCATTAATGCATGGAGCATCTTAGGCTTTAGCACATAAGAGTGCCACTCTTTATCTGTTTTATTGCTTATTATTTGGGTCCCAATTAATCTTATTGTGTGTTGGGTTTTTTTCAAGCTGAGTCCGCAGCACGTTGCATACTTGAATAGTAACACTAATGTTTCTCATATCTTTAACAAAAAATTAGTTATAAGAATGTGATGCCACAAATTAAAAGAAAGCCAAACAAAACTTATTACAAAAAAAAAAAGTATTTTTATTATGCATTATGCATTCCCCAACGTTTGGGGTAAATCCTATTTGTGTCCCTAACGTTTAAATCGTCCTATTTGTATCCCTAACGTTTGTAAAAGTGATTCAATGTTATCCTGCCGTCAATTACACATCATGAACGCTTTAGTTTGAGTTTTAAAAATCTCTTTTTGAAGTTAGAATACAAATATCTGGGATAGAATCGATGATCCACTCCGAAAAATAGCTCATCAAAAGTTGAAACTAATTCCTACAACATTTACATAATTCACTTTTCTAGGACATAATTGAATCTAAACACAAATAATGGAGATAATATTAAAATCGAACACATCCAAGTGAGACCTAATTGAGAATGAATACATCCAAGTGAAAATAATTGAAAAATATAATCTAATTTGTTAGTATAATTGATAGTAGGATAACATTGAATCACTTTTATAAACGTTAGGGATACAAATAGGATGATTTAAACGTTAGGGATACAAATAGGACTTTTTCCAAACGTTGGGGACAAAAACAATACTTTACTCATTTAATAATTATTTTTTATGTGTATACAGATGCTAATGTTAATAATTTTATAAATCAGTAATTTACGTATTTCTAGTCATTGCCAAAAATCTTAAATTCGGATTAGAGACTTCCAATTCTTAAATCACCAATATAAATGGAGTAATTTACGTATTTCTAGTCATTGCCAATAATCTTAAATTCTGATTTGGGACTTTCAATTCTTAAATCACCAATATAAATGGAATCAGAGTGTTTTTGTTGTGATGATTAAAATTGGAGATCCAAATTTTATAAATTTTATGAACAATTATGTTTTTTTTTTATCAAAAAACAAACTAACTGTTAATACAATTAATTAATAAAATTTTTTAATAATTATAATACTATCTAAACTAATTTCTATATTAACAAATTATTTTTAGGTAAATCACATATTTAAATAAAATAAAATTTAAAATTATCCAAATACAATAAATGAGAATTAGTTACATATAGATAAACAGCTAAATAGAGATGGAAATGTTTACTGGACAATGCCTCTGGTATCTAAAAAAATCAACCTTAGCAAGTTTTTCTAAGTCTGGGTACCTTAGCTCGGCTTGTTGTAGCAATTTGCTGATGAACTAATGGCATTATAAGATACAGATAAGTAAATTTTTAATGGTATACCTGGTCTAGGTTTCTGTAAGATCGGCAGAGATGTTAACAGCCTTTTTAGTGCTTGGAATGCTACTTCGCATTCATCACTCCATCTGAAAGCATGTTCCTTTTTCAAGAGCTTGAAAAAGTGGCGAGAATGATTAAATAGAGCCGGTAGGAATCTCGCCAGCATTGCTAGTCGGCCTGTAAGTTGTTGTACCTCCTTGATTGTCCTCGGGCTTTGCATGTCTAGTATAACTCGGCACTTCTCTAGATTTGCCTCGATTCCCCTGGAGGTCAGCATAAAGCCAAGGAATTTTTCTCTTTGTACCCCGAAGGCACATTTTTCGGGGTTTAGGCGTATATTGTGGTGTCGTAGTTGGGTGAATATCTCTTCAAGGTTAGTGCCGTGTTGGATTCTGTTGGCTGTCTTCACCACCATGTTGTCGACATAAACTTCTATGTTCCTGCCTAGTTGCTTGGCGAATGCCTTATCCATCAGGTTTTGATATGTAGCCCCTGCATTTTTTAGTCCAAAAGGCATAACTTTATAACAATAGTTTTCGTATTCTGTTATGAAAGTCGTTTTATCTTGGTCATTAGGGTACATTAAGATTTGGTTATAACCGAATAGGCATCCATAAAGCTTAGAAAATCGTACCCAGAGGCATTGTCTACCAACTTATATATGCATGGTAGGGGATAGGCATCCTTAGGGCATGCCTTATTCAAGTTTGTGAAATCTACACACATACGCCACTTACTTGAAGCTTTTCTTACCATTACGACATTTGATAGCCATGTAAATATGAGTTCCCTATTAAAGCCAGCTTCTAAGAGATTTTGGGTCTCTTCCAGTGAAGCAAGTTTCTTGTCATTTCCTAGTTGTCATTTTCTTTGTACTATAGGTCTGACTGCAGGGTTGATCTGCAGTTTGTGACATATAAAGCTCGGATCGATGCCAGACATGTCTGTAGGAGTCCATGCAAACAGATCTGCATTGGCATGTAGGATAGTGGTGATCTGTGTCTTGATTTCTGTAGTCAGAAAAGAACTTATGTAAGTGAACTTATTTTCATCATTGCCAAGTACTACCTTTTCAAGTTCGTTGGTTGGCTTTGGTCTCTCTCGAAAATCTTCTCTAGGGTTAAGTTCTGCTAGCTATGGTACGTCTTGGATGTTGCACATAGGTCGGTCATTTTGTTGTTTGGTTGTTTGTGGGTTCTTGAGACTTGCGTTATAGCAAGCTTATGCCTCTTTTAGATCGAAATGGATAGTTGCCACCTGGTTATCCTGCACATGGAACTTAACGCACAAGTGAATAGTGGATATAATAGCGTCGAATGAATTTAAAGAAGGTCTACCCAAGATGATGTTATATGGACTGGTACATTCGACTATTAGGTATTGGATATCTTTTGTTTTTGATAGTGGTGGTTCGCCTAGTGTTGTCTTGAGCCAAATGTAGCTGATCACGGGGACCCTCTTGCCCGAGAATCCCGCCAACTCTCCTGCAGACGGTTGTATATACTTTTCACTCAACTTCATTTTCTTGAAATTGGAGAGAAATAAGACATCGGCGCTGCTACCTGGGTCGAGGAGTACTTTTCTTACCAGCAGCTCCCCGACCTGAATTGAGATTACCACCGGATCGTCCAGGTTTGCCGAGGAAGCTTGATAGTCTGATTGTTCAAAGGAAATAGTCGGTGCTGTGGCGTTGGGTGCTACTTTGGAAAGGGCTCCTTCCACCACCAGCATCGCTCGGTAAGTCCTTTTTCGGGCTGAGTTAGACAAGCCTCTACCAGAGAATCCTCCTGAGATACAGTTTATGACCCCCTCGTTTGAGGAGATGGATTTGTTTTTTCTTGTGGGTTTTTTGCAACATCGTCATGAGCATTACTTGTTCTCGGGCGTCCTTGCATGCGCTCATCGATGTATTTGTCCAGTAACCCTTGTCTGGCCAGTCTTTCTTAGCTAAAAAATCAACCAAAAAATTAACAAAAAAAATCAGGGTTTGGATACTTTTGTCACACGGAACCCATCTTTCATAGGTACAACATTAATTTTCTTAATTTATGAGTATTTTTGTCAACGTTCGTAAACTTCATAGGTACTTTTATTAGTTTTTTCTTTTTCCTATTAAAAAGATCTTTACGAACGATTATTATAATTGCAACTAAAATATTTTAATAATAAAGTATAAGATGACTAGTATCGATAAATATATTACTGACTATTTTTATTGTCGTTAAAAAATAAAATAAATGTCACTAAAAATAATTTTTCATATATAATACATGTAACTAATATGTGTGTGCTCT
>NC_029787.2:37498935-37513943 GCF_000816755.2 Arachis ipaensis | reverse complement strand
AACATAGGCCATAATTATATTGACGAGTGTAAGTATATGTCATACTTATTATAATTAATAGGTTTTTGTGTCTTGTAACTTGTAAATATATAGTTCGTAGGTTAGAAGTTAGTATATACTTTTCTTTTGGTAGAGATAATTGAAGTCATTTTTCAATGACAGGCTAATATATTATAAACAGGCTATTCCTTATGGAACACCCTTATTATTAGGTTAGACCATTTGTGCAAACTATTGAGCTGTTTAGCATTTCAACAATCCAGCAACATATACACTTTCCCATATAGTAGTTGTAATAATAACTACTTCAATTTCTTTCTTTCTTTTTAATTTTTAATACTCAAATAGAATTAAATATTCAAATAATCATAATTGATTATAATAGATTTATGTCGTAATAAAATTGACTAAATTTCTATAATAATTTCTGAGATTTACGGTTTTCATTATTTTTAGTCTTTTAAATTAAAAATTTATTATAATAGTATTTGATATTCAATTTTAGGTATCATATTGATTTCTATACCACGTTAGATACATGGCTAAATAATATTTGTTTGTTTTAATTTGGTACTTAAACAAGATAAAAACGAGATCATTTTTGAAGAATGAAAGAAGATAACACGATTTGCACATCTTATTCTTCATCTTCACGTTTTATCTTGTTTATTAAGTGCCAAACAAAACGACGCTGTTTAACCCTGTATTTAGGGTGGTAAGTCAGAACTAGTTTAACACTTTGTTTGCTGATTCGGTGCTAAAAAAAGTTTAATGATTAATATAATGCCTAGAACTGAATCTCGAAGACCAAAATAATGAATTTTAGTTTTAAAAAACTAAAATATTAAAAGTCATAAATTTGAAATATTATTTTAGAGATTTAGTGGTCAAATTATTCTTCTTATTATAAATTTGTGTATTACTATTTTCTTTGTAAAGAACCCACCACCAACAATCCCATTTCATATATATATACTACTCTTTAATTATCATATATGTCCACATTTAAGATATGATTATTAGAACCCATCCGTCTCAAGTCTTATCAAATTATTCTTTATATTCCATTTCAAATTAAAATCCACCTCTTTCTTATGTGCCATGATTTCAATTCTAATTTCTAACCAGTATTTGTTTTCCACCTTTTTTTTTTCGTCTTTCTTGTTAGGTACTAGATAAATTACACAGCAAAATATAGAGATGAAAAATTAGAAATTTATATAAAATATAAAAATAATTGAATAATTTTTTTTGAGAATTACAACTTCTCGTTATCACAAGGAGACTACAATAACACTCTCTCTTGACAAAAGGAGAATACACTTCTCTATGCATATATAGGAGAAAACTACTCAAAGAAATATTATATTATTCTATCTAGATGACTTGATTGAAATGAATTAAAGAAAAACTCAATTTATAGGTGAGTCTCTTCAATATGAACCATCCGTCAATTAGAGGTATATAATTCTTCTCTTTTTCAACCATTAAAATCCTAAGGTTATAAACTAAGATTATTTATTATCTTTCATTTTATTTAGTTATTATTTATTTATTTATTTTCTAAAATTAGCTTTACTAATTTTTACAATCTCCCACTTAAAGCTAATTTTGATAAATTTTCAAAATTCATGTTGCTCATGTATTCCATAGGCCGTATGAGGATCTACACCATTCAAACTTTTCTGTGTTGATTGGTTTTGTCATGGCATCTGCTAGGTTATCTTTAGTGTGAATCTTCTGCATATCAACACTTCTTTCTTCTACTACTTCCCGAACAAAGTGATATTGTACTCCAATGTGTTTTGTTCTTGAATGAAAGGCAGGATTCCTTGCAATGTGCAAGGCACTCTAACTGTCACAATACACAAAAATCTTCTATTGTTTGTGCCCGAGTTCTTCTATCAACCTTTGGATCCAAATAGCTTCCTTGCATTCTTGTGTAGCTGCCATATATTCAGCTTCTGTAGTAGATAAAGCTACAACAGTCTGTAATTTAGATAGCCAGCTCACAGCTCCTCCTGCAAGTGTAAACACATAGCCTGTAGTAGATTTTCGTTTATCAAGATCACCTGCAAAGTCTGATTCGACATATCTATTGACAATGAATTTTGATCCTCCAAAAGATAATGCAACATTCGAGGTCCCTTTGATGTAGCTCAAGATCCTCTTAACAACATTCCAATGCTCTTTACCCGAATCTGCATAAATCGACTTACCACCGCAACTGTTTGAGCAATATCTGGCTTTGTACAGATCATGGCATACATAAGGCTTCCCACTACTGATGAATACGGTACTCGAGACATTTCCATCCTCTCTGCTTCACTACTAGGGCACATACTTGAGGATAATTTAAAATTCATAGGAAGTGGGGTTGAAATTGGCTTACATTCTTGCATGTTGAAGCGTTGCAAGATCTTCTTCAAATAATTCTTTTGCGATAGCCAAATCTTCCTATCCTTTTTGTCTCGGTGAATTTGCATCCCTAAAATCTTGTTTGCTGGTCCCAAGTCTTTCATATCAAACTCCCTAGCCAACTGTGCCTTCAATTCTCGGATTTGATCTTTGTTGGGACCTACCACCAACATGTCATCCACATACAACAGCAGAATGATGAAATCATTATCACCAGACCTCTTGTAATAAGTACAATGATCTGAACTAAGTCTGTTGTATCCAAGGATAATAATGAAAGAATCAAATCTCTTGTACCAACACCTTGGCGCCTGCTTTAGACCGTACAGAGATTTAGTTAACCTGCAAACCAAGTTTTCTTTTCCTTTTTCTTCAAAATCTTCTGGTTGGAGCATATATATCTCTTCTTCAAGTTCTCCATGAAGAAAAGCAGTCTTTATATCTAATTGCTCTAGATGTATATCAAATGTAGCACACATAGCCAAAACTACTCTAATAGTAGTTAGTCTCACCACTGGAGAAAATATTTTATTGAAGTCAACACCTTCTTTCTAAGCATATCCCTTGACAACCAATCTTGCACGATATCGTTCCACCTGATCATTACTATCTCGTTTGATCTTGTAAACCCATTTGTTACCAATGGCTTTCCGACCTACTGGAAGTTCAACAAGTTTCCAGGTATGGTTCCTATGTAATGCCTCAATTTCTTCTTGCATTGCTGTCATCCACATAGAAGCGTCTGGATTGTGCATAGCCTCCATAAAAGTTGTTGGCTCTCCATCTTCTGTCAAAAGACAATATGCATCATGGTTTGTCAAAACATAATTTGAGTGCCATGATGGTGTTCTTCTTTGTCGAGTGGATTGATGAATGAATTCTTGATGGTTTAGAATATCTCAGATAAAATCTCGTCGAAGTATAGTTTCTAAACCAAGCAATAATCCTTTCATACAAAAAGTTGTTTGTCACTAAAACAAACCCTTAAATTTATAAACCGAAGTATTCAAACCTCGGGTCGTTCTCCCTAGGAATTACAATAAAGTGTCTTGTTATTGGTTGTGAGTTATTTTGGGGTTTAAGATTTTGCACAAGAAATATAAATGGCAAAGGAAATAAACTAACAACTAACATGCAGACATCGACGCGTGCGCGCACGGTACGCGTGCACGTCCCTGGCTGATTCCGCAATGTGCGCGTGAGCGCCTTGTGCGCGTGCGCGTGCTTGGCCGTGATCAATTCTTTGGCTTTTTGTGATTCTCTCCACTTGCATGCTTCCTTCCTTGCTTCCTTTGATCCATGCCTGGCCTATTTCAATACTGGAATTACTAGCAAACACATCAAGGCATCTTATGGAATCAAGGAGAAATCAAAATTCATCAAAATAAGGCCTAAAAAGCATATTTTTACACTTAAGCACAAATACGGGAGAGATAACAAAACCATGCTAATTCATAGGTTAAATGCGAGAAAAGGTCATCAAAATACTCTAAATTCAATACAAGATAAACCCTAAAAATGGGGTTTATCAACCTCCCCACACTTAAACCTTAGCATGTCCTCATGCTAAAATAAGAAGGAACTAAGGGGTATGACATTTATTAAATGCAATTAAACTATATGAGTCCTATCTATATGCAGATACCTAAAGCAAATGGAAATGCTTAGTTCAAACAAATCAATTCCCAAGAGACATGTATAAGCACAATAGCTAGGCAATAGGAATTAAGCCCAAACCACAATTGTATTGAAATATCAAAAATCCAAACTTGCAAGAATATAAATAATATGGGTGAACACATGTACTTGAACTTTTGAACCCTCACCGGATGTGCATCCGCTCTATTCACTCAAGTGTTTAAGGGTTAATTCACTCAATTCTCTTCTAATCGAGCTTTCCAAAATTTGATTTTCTTCTAACAATCAACACTTATTCAATGTATGCATAAATTCATCATGAGGTCTTTCATTTAGGTTGTAATGGGGTTAGGGTCAAGGTAGGATCATTTATGGTTAAGTGGACTAGAGTTTAGATCTTTGATTAGTATAGACTTTCCCACCTAACTATATAATAACCTATACAAATTCAAAATACTCCAACTACCCATTCTTCACTTTTTTTTTCCTTACATATTCATGCATCTTATTTCTTGAGTCATAACACTTATGCATTGATTCCCTTTTGTTGAACTTCACCTTGGGGCATTTTGTCCCCTTTTATTATTTTTTTTCTTCTCTTTTTTTTTTTTTTATACTTTGTACGAGGACATCAATTGCATAAGGTCTTATATATTCAATCAATACATGAGTATGTTCCCAATTCCTAAATATGGAAGTGTACTACCCCTTTTTATCTCATCCAATATTCCCAAGCCTCACCAACTTTGAATAATAAACACTCTCACTAGCCTAGGCTAATCAAAGATCCAAACAAGGACTTTTCATTGGTTTTCCGCCTTGGGCTTGTAATGTGCTAAAATGAGAATAAGTTGGTTAATCATAGGCTCAAAATTGGCTAACAATGGAGAGTAAAAAGGTAGGCTAATTGGGTAAGTAGGCTAATGAAATAATGGCCTCAGTCATACAAATGCATGAATACAAGAAATAAATGGACATATAGAATCAAGCAAATCAAGGATCACAATCATAGAAAGAGAACAATTGCACACAAGAATGGAAAATAAGTGGTTATAAAATGTAACCACATCAATAGGCTCAAGTCTCACAAGCTTGTGTTCTAAGCTCAATACATGCTTCACAAAGTATGAATTTCAAGCAAGTTGCACCAAAAGTTTCCTTCAATCAATTGGGTTGGTGCCCTATGTCCTATAATTAAAATTCTTGGAAAATCTCAATATTTGACTAAGCATTGTTGTGATTGAAAAATGCAAAAATTTCCCTTAGTTTACCCTTTTCTTTTTCACTTAAAACCAATTTCCTATACAAAAAGGATGACTAAGTTTTCACTTAGAACATGATTTCTAATCACAACCACAAACTAAAAAGAAAGATATACAAAAGAAGATATGCAAAAATGTATAAAGAAAAATCCAACTAAAATAGACGCTGGACCAGTAGGTAAGTGGGCTCAGGTGCCGAGGGAGGGGCTGTCGAAAAAGATGGAGCTGCTGTCGAAGCTGAAGGTCCAGCCGTCCCTACTACTGCTCTAGCCCTAGAACGGCGTCTAGATGGGGGCTTCTCGTGCACCCAACCACCCCAAGGAATAGTGACCTCCTTGTCAACGTCATCTGGGGGTGGTGGTATCACATCATCATCCAACCAGGGGACCTCAGCTAGGGCGGCCATGCTGGTAACCAAGGTGGGGAATGGAAGTAGGCCACGAATATGCGCTCGCCACATACTCTGCCGGATCAATCGAGGAAAATAAACGTCCTTCCCCTCCATAACGCACCCAATCAGAAGGAGCATCTCCATAGGGATCTCAGAGAAGTGGGTGGTGGGTAAGACATAATGGGCAAATATCATCTGCCAAGTCTTGGCCTCTTTAGTCAGCTGAGCAAAGGGCATCCCTTTAGGCTTAGTGTTGTTTGCATCCATGACCCAAGTAGCATCTGGTAGACCGATCACGTGCCTAAGCGCCTCATAGTCAAAGGTCATGCTGTGAATGGCTAACTCAGCTTGCTGATGAGCGCAGGTGCCATCAGGAGGATGTCGGCACTGCAATGCCTCCTCTATAGCAGTCTCAGTAATCACAACTTCTCTACCCCTCAACTGAACCGAATCCAAAGTGGGACGGAAGAAGTTGCAATAAAATTCTTTCACCCAAGAGATGTTGATATCCCCCAAATCTCTGTCAACAAAATCCATACCCAACTCTAGGATCCGACTAGTAATGGAGCGTCGTACATCATTGGGAAGGACAAGCTTCTTCTCTGTATTCAGCTTCGTCGTCCGGTACTTAGAAAGGCGAAGCTCGCAGTAGAGATTGGGAAACTTGGTTGGGTTGGTAGAGGGTAGCAACTGATTTTCCTTTTCTTCTTCATTCAAAGGATTCTTAGCAAGATTCTTGTAGGTGGAGGGAATAGAGGGGGTAGAACGTTTTCTTTTCTTGGAGGTAGTGGCTATGGCTTTTCCTTTATCCGACATCCTGAAAAGTATGATAGAATATAAGCAATGAAGCACTTAGCATGAAACAAGGAAAGCATGTTCAGGATATCAATTGGCTAATAAACAATTATGACGTGAACTGCTCTTGAAAAGAAAGAAAAATTGGTAAACAAGTAAGCATAAGTGAACAAGTAAACCAAGAATGCAATGTTCACTAAAGTCAACAACTCTTACTCATTAAGCAATAAAATCATCATACTTTTGAAAGAATAGTTAAAGAGGGTTAAATGTGAGTAGAAGCTAAATGGTTAAAGAAATTAGTGAGTTAGAAAAGTGGATTAGTGGTATAATGATATTTAGGCTCAATAAAAGAGGAGTTGTGGCTAGACATAGAAATCATGTTCACCATGATTGATGCAAATCCCAGAAGTCAAATAGGAAACGGAAATTAGCCGAAATTACAATAGAGATTAAGAGGAAAATAGATTTCTTGAAAATTGGGCAGCATCCCGGCTTAAAATTGGACATTCCCAGATAGCAACATAGCATAAGCAGCAAGAAGACAACATCAATTAAGCACAGCAGCAGTGAAATACAACCCAGCAACACAAATGGCATACGCAGCAATCCAAAATCAGCATACAACACCCAAGTAAACAAACAACGAACATACACAAATGGAGCACTTATCAGGCTTAGAATCCTCTATCCAGACCTAGCTACCTAACAACAATTATTTCTATCTAACCTAACATACAAAAATTCAAATTCTAACTAACTAACATTAAGCTAACAGTAATCAAAATTTTAACAGAAGTTGAAGCAGGAACCTGGGAGCAGAGTGAAAATGGAAAGTGGAAATAGGGCAGGGAGGTATGGAAGCAGAGGGATTGAACTTGGCAGAGCGCCGCCGCGGTTGGTGGCGGTTACGGCGGTGGTGACAGATGGTTGGCGGAGTAGAGGGCAGAGTGGAGGTAGAGCAGGGGAGCTGAGAGATGGTGATAGGGAGAAGAAGAGGGATGAGAGGTGCGCGACTGCACAGTGCTCTTCGCGCACTAGGGTTATCTTCATTTCGAATCGACGCGAGCGCGCACCTTGCGCGTCCGCGTACATCGATGAAACTAGGGGCCCACGCGTGAACGTACAGCACGCTCAAGCGTGGATGGGTAGACTATACAAGGGCGCGTGCGCGTTCAGTGCGCGCACGCGCACATTGAGTTGGGCTGGAGGCTTAGAATGGGCTTGACGCACGCCCAACTCTCTGGACAAAGGCCTGGAGTGGTAGCATCATATAAGGGACGCGCGCGCGGCAAGCGCGCGTCCGCGTACGTTGGTAATCTGTTCCTCCTCTGGACATACTGGCGCGCACGCGGCGAGTGCGCGTCCGCATGAGTTGAGTTGAGCTGGGGGCTTAAAGTTGGCCCAGATCCAGCGCAACTCTCTGGATGTTGACCCAGAAGTTACAGCAGCAGATCGACGCGTACGCAGCAGGTGCGCGTACGCGTGCGTTTTCCTATAGCTGTATGGACGCGCACGCACGTAGTGCACGTCAGCGTGGAATGAATTGGGCTTGAGGCACAACGCTGGCCTAAGAGAGGCTCAACTCTCTGGAATATGGGTGATGATGCATCCGCTCAGGGGACGCGTGCGCGTACGGTGTGTGCGCGCGTCCTCCCAACCCTTCTTCTCTTCTCCTTTTTTTTTCTCTCTTTTTTTTTTCAAGCAGAAAAATTATGCTCAGGTGCTCCCTAGACTGCTCACAACTCTTTATTCAATCAACCATCGTACAATTCACAAAAATGCAATTTGATATTATTCATCTACTACTAAACACAACATACACGTGACTAAGCTAACAATTAAGTTGTACAAACAAATTATGTGAAACATCTACCTACAATGGCAACTCAAATCACTTATTAGGAAAATTTAAAAGAGAATGGAAAGAGTTTACCTGGTGGGGTGTCTCCCACCTAGCACTTTTAGTTTAAGTCCTTAAGTTGGACATTTTGAGGAGCTTATTCTCATGGTGGCTTATGTTTGTACTCGTCCTTGAATCTCCAAGGATCTTTGCTTCTCAATTGGTTGACAGAATTTCCAACCATTTTCGTCAAGCTTGGGCAAAGTTCTACCCAAGATATGAGTCCCCATAGTTGGTCTTCACCTAGCAAGCCGGGGTCCCATATCTTATCTTCGCACCCGTCTTCAATTTGATCTTCATACTTTTTCCTTCCGGGTGGTAGACATATAGAATTCTCTTTAATATACCAAGCCTTCCTTTGAGACCCATGCAAAGTGGTATTCTTCCAATCATCGTTCCTATGCCTTGAAACCTTGACCTTAATGAGCCTAATTCCTAACTTGCAACCATTACACAATTCTCTTTTTCCTTTAAGTCCACAAAGAGCTCTAAGTTGTCCATTATTCTCAATCAAACCATATTCAAGTGAGAAATTAAAGTCTAGAGATAGAGATTTTACCCACTTAAATGTTGTATTGGATGGTAAGTTGGGAAGGGATACCTCCCCACACTTAGATAATGCAAGGTCTACTTCCTTGTACTCTTCTTTGTGTATTTCCACCTCTTGACAAATTTCTTTAATTTCAACCATTTCCCTTTTACTTGGCTTGGTGTTGTCTTCAAGAACCTCGGTTTCTTGCCCAATGGGAGGTGATTCAATTTTGGATAGAAATTCATTGATGACTAAATCCATCTCTTGATCAACCTCTTCATAGTCTTCAATCTCAATATACATCGTGCCAACGTTTTTCTCTTGGTAGCTCTCTTTCTCATTGCTCACCAAGGGTATGGGAGGTTGTGCACACTCTTCTATAATTTCAACTCCATGTCCAATGGGAGAGGATTCCATTGTAGAGAGAAATTCATCCATGATTGAATCCATCTCTTGATAAACCTCTTCCAAGTCTCCAACGACGGTATGCCTTAGAGGTTGCGCACCCTCTTCAACATCAATATCAAGCTTCTTGGAAGGGTGCTCCATGGTGCTACATTCCCTTGGACTTTTAACATCTCCTAAATCTTCAACCACTTCTTCCTTTTCTTCAATGATTATAGCTTCCTCTAGTTGCTCCAATACAAAATGGCATTTCTCATCCCCTACCGGAGTTTCCAATCTCTCCTTCATACTTTGCTCTTCTTTCGCGGTTCCACATGTGGCTATGGAAGCACCCCGAGTATTCAAACATTGGTGGGCTAAAGTGTGCACCACCTTGGTCAAATTGGTCACAAACTCAAGTGTATCCTGCTTCATAGCTTCTTGTCCTTGAAGTAACAAAGTGAGAGGATCGTCTATTGGGGCTTGGGGTGGGTAGGAAGGTTCATCATTTTGGAGAGTGGGTTCATAGTAGGAAGGTGATTCTTCTTGGTAAAGGTATGGAGATGGTGAGTATTGAGGTGGTTCTTGGGAGTAATCTTGATATGGTTGTGGTGATTCTAGAGGTTCTTGCTCATAATGGCCATAAAAATATGGTATGGATGATTGGTTATATGATGGATATGGATCATAGGGTGGTGTTTGGTGATGAAAGGCTTGTGAGAGTGGTTGAGGTTCATGTTGAGGATGAGATTCATAGGCATATGATGGTGGTTGTTGAGTATCACAAAAAGAATCATCATAGCCGTTATGATGGAAATTATACCTATAAGTATCCGGAGGTTGTTGCCAATATGAGTGATCAATTCCTTGAGGCTCTTCCCATTTTTGTTGGTTCCATCCATGGTACATGTTGCCATTAAAGTCTACACTTCCTACAACACACTTAGAACCATACTCAAAGCCAAAGTGAGAATTCATAGTGGAAAAGCAAAATAAAACTAACAAAAACTAGCAAATAAAGAAAAAAAAACAAGATATTCACACTATTCATATATATACAATAACCAATAAAACAACACCATTGCAACTCCCCGGCAACGGCGCCATTTTGATGAATGAATTCTTGACGGTTTAGAATATCTCAGATAAAATCTCGTCGAAGTATAGTTTCTAAACCAAGCAATAATCCTTTCATACAAAAAGTTGTTTGTCACTAAAACAAACCCCTAAATTTATAAACAGTATTGGAACCTCAGGTCGTTCTCCCTAGGAATTACAATAAAGTGTCTTGTTATTGGTTGTGAGTTATTTTGGGGTTTAAGATTTTGCACAAGAAATATAAATGGCAAAGGAAATAAACTAACAACTAACAAGGCTCTTGGCAAGATATGAGAGCTAGAAATCCTATCCTAGTTATCTTCCTCAATTGTGATGAGAATTGTTCATTGCTCCCACTTAGTTAACCTCTAACCATGGAGGAAAGTCAAGTGGATGAATCAATTTGATTCCTCAAGACCTAATCAACTCCTAAAGGAAAGACTAGCTTTAGAGGCATTCAAATCAATTAGCAATCTCTAATTATCAATCAACAAAAGAATTAGATAACTCAAGAGTCACTAATCACTCTACCTAGGCCAAGAGGAACAAAATCTCTACAAAAATCCAACCAAGCATTTCTTCAAACACTCGGAAGGCACAAAAGAAAAGTATAGCAAATCACAACAAGAATGAATTCTAACTACAATTGAATACAAAGAATTAACAACAACAATCAAGGAAATCACAATTATCATGGATTACCTCAAATTGCATTATTGAAAGGGAATAAAAGAAACAACAATCTATCCAAAATAAAGTGAAGAATCACAAGAATCAAAGTACATAATTAGAGAGAGGAAGAGGAGAAAATTAAGAATTGGCAAAGGAGAATTGAATTAAGGCATGAATTAAACCTAGATCTAAGAAGAGAGATTAACCCTAACCTAATCCTAATCCTAGAGAGAAGTGAGAGCTTCTCTCTCTAAAACTACTCTAAACTAAAGCTATCACTAACTTTTTTTTTCCTTTAATCCTTGATCCTTTTATTCCTTTCTATCAGTAATTGGCGCCAAAAAAAATGGGTTCAGAAACCCCTCAAAATCGCCAGGCACGTGTTGCCTTAATGAAGTCATGTGCAGACATCGACGCGTGCGCGCACGGTATGCGTGCGCGTCCCTGGCTGATTCCGCAATGTGCGCGCGAGCGCCTTGTGCGCGTGCGCGTGCTTGGCCGTGATCAATTCTTTGGCTTTTTGTGCTTCTCTCCTCTTGCATGCTTCCTTCCTTGCTTCCTTTGATCCATGCCTGGCCTATTTCAATCCTGGAATTACTAGCAAACACATCAAGGCATCTTATGGAATCAAGGAGAAATCAAAATTCATCAAAATAAGGCCTAAAAAGCATGTTTTTACACTTAAGCACAAATACGGGAGAGATAACAAAACCATGCTAATTCATAGGTTAAATGCGAGAAAAGGTCATCAAAATACTCCAAATTCAATACAAGATAAACCCTAAAAATGGGGTTTATCATGGATCGATGAACTTCTATGTCATTAGCCTCTGCTTCTTGTTCTTCGTGC
Source organism: Arachis ipaensis (assembly GCF_000816755.2). Lineage (NCBI taxonomy): Eukaryota > Viridiplantae > Streptophyta > Magnoliopsida > Fabales > Fabaceae > Arachis > Arachis ipaensis. Next base: position 37,502,000 of record NC_029787.2, on the reverse strand, counting down.
TGTGGTTCTGCTTCAGAAAGATCACCTTCTCTGCATTTTTCATCTATTTGAACAGTGCTTATATCTTTAATAGTGCTGTCATTTTCTTGTTCTTTTTGCAATTCATCTTCTGCAAATATCACATCTCTACTGACAACTACCTTGCGGGCAGTGGGATCCCACAGGCGATACCCCTTAACTCCGTCAGCATAACCCAAGAATATACATTTTCTAGACTTTGGATCTAGCTTTGTTCTTTCTTGGGAATTGTACATCACGTACACAGGACAACCAAATATATGTAAAGAAGAATAATTAGGTGGCTTACCTTGCCACATCTCCATTGGTGTCTTCAACCCAATTACAGTTGATGGTGACTGATTTATCACATAACAGGCAGCTTTAACAGCTTCTGCCCAAAAAGACTTGGCTAAACCTGCAGTTTGCAACATAGCTCGTGCTCTTTCTAGGAGAGTCCTATTCATTCGCTCTGCTACACCATTTTGCTGAGGCGTATATGCAACTGTGAATTGCCGTTGAATACCTGCTTGCTTGCAAAATATTAGAAAATCACCATCGACATATTCTCCTCCATTATCTGTCCTTAAACACTTGATCTTCTTTCCAGATTCAAGTTCTAACTTTGCTTTGAACTCTTTGAACATCGCAAACATGTCTGACTTCTTCTTGATCGGGTACACCCATAGCCTCCTAGAGTAATCATCAATAAATGATACAAGAAATTTTGCTCCTCCTAGGGACATCTCTGACGATTCCCACACATCAGAATGAATCAACTCCAATATGTGCTTGCTCCAAGAAGTTGATCTACCTAACGTCAATCTATGTTGTTTGCTTGTAACGCAGTACTTACAAAACGGTAAGTTTACCGATTTGAGCCCGGGAATGAGATTACGTTCTACAAGAATCTTCAAGCCTCGTTTTGACATGTGGCCTAGTTTGCAATACCATATCATTGTCATTTCTTCTTGGCTTGTTGAAGCAACTGATGCCTCTGCCTCTTGAAAAGTATCTCCCACAAGCATGTATAGATTTGCTGCAATCTTTTCTGCTTTTATTACCACAAGAGCTCCTTTAACAACTTTCAAGATCCCACTTTCAATATGGGTCTTGCAACCAAGTTCATCCAGTTTCCCAATGGACAACAAATTCTTCTTCAAGCCCTTCACATGTCTTACCCCTTGAAGTGAACAAATAGAACCATCAAACATTTTTATTTTGACAGTACCTATTCCAACAATTTCTAAGGCATGATCGTTTCCCATAAACACAGATCCTTCCAAGAAAAGTTCATATGTACAAAACCAATCACGATGAGGAGTCATGTGCCATGTTGCTCCTGAATCAACAATCCAAACATCAGTGAGCTGTTTGCTGCCTTTAGAACCAATTTTTGCTTCGCCGTATAGGATTTCTCCATCATCAGAGGTACTCGCAACACATCCTTAAGAACTTGATCCTTTTAGAACCTTCTCTATACTCTTCTTATTCCAACAATCTTTCTTGAAGTGCCCTCTCTTTCCATAATTGTAGCATTTGACTTGCTTCTTACTTTGTGACTTTGGTCTACTTTGACTCCCACTGGAACCACACTCCATTGATCTCCCTCTTGTCATCAACAAAGCCTCTGCTTGTTTTGAGCTCTCTAATCTATCTTCCTTATTCTTGCGCCTAGATTCTTCCTCAAGAATCGCAGCAACTATGTCATCAAAAGAAAGATAACCAGTCAAAACATTATTAGTTAAGTTAATGATAAGATGATCATACGAATTTGGTAGACTTTGAAGTAAGAGCTCTGCACGTTCGTTTTCCGCTATGGTATATTCCAACGATGAGAGTTGAAAAAATAATATATTTAGATTATTGATGTGATCTGTTGCTGATGTGGATTCACTCATTCGAAGAGTATAAAGTTTTCTCTTCAAGAATATCTTGTTGTGAAGTGACTTGACTTCATATAATTTTGTGAAAGCATCCCAAATTTTCTTTGCTGTCTTTTTTTCTGCTATACTTGATAAAACTGAGTCAGGTAGTGTCAAGTGTAAGTTTACAACAGCATTGTAGTCCATCTCCTTCCATTTTTCATCTGTATTTCCAGTGGGTCTACCTTCAATTCCTGTCACGCAATTGTCTTTTCTCATAATGGATTTTATCTTCAACTTCCATATGGAAAAATTACACCCACTGAATTTTGGAATTTCATACTTTGCTGCCATTTTTTTAGACGGTAACTCGCAGCGAAAAAAGATTATATTAATCAGCAACCTTTGGCCCTGATACCACTGTTAGGTACCAGACAAATGACACAATAAAATATAGAGATGAAAAATTAGAAATTTGTATAAAATATGAAAACAATTGAATAACTTTTTTTGAGAATTACAACTTCTCTCTATCACAAGGAGACTACAATAACACTCTCTCTTGACAAAAGGAGAACACACTTCTCTCTACATATATATAGGAGAAAACTACTCAAAGAAATATTATATTATATATTCTATCTGAATAACTTGATCGAAATGAATTAAAGAAAAACTCAATTTATAGGTGAGTCTCTTCAATATGAACCATCCGTCAATTAGAGGTATATAATTCTTCTCTTTTTCAACCATTAAAATCCTTAAAAATCTGATAACAGATTATTTAAACATATATAATATAATATTCTAGGCATAATATGTACATATAATGCACAAAACATTGAGTAGTGGGTTAAAGGCTTTTGTTGTTTTGGTGGGTGGTCCATCTACTCAATTGAGTTGGCATAGTAATAATAAAGATACGTTATAAACCTAGTATATAGGAGAATTAATATCTGATAACACTTTTGTTGTTGTCAAAGATGTGTCAGATTCGGAAATTTTTATTTGATTTGACTTTTTTTTCCTAGCTAGATGTAATTGACAGTAATTAACTTACTTAACAGTGTTTTATTTGACCACTTTTATTAATTACGGAACTGATAGCTCATTATAGATAAATTCTAAAGATGCACTTATTTGTTGGTAAGAAAAAATGTAGAGCACATATTATAACCCACAACAAAATAAATCACTCTAGAA
>NC_029787.2:37498576-37498880 GCF_000816755.2 Arachis ipaensis | reverse complement strand
TAAAAAAAAAAAAAGATAAATTAGACGATCTTCAACCCTATACATTTCATAACCATTCTTTGTATTTATCATCATTAATATCCCCTCATCAACCACGCTTATAATTCTTGTTACTTTTCATTGTTTAATTCTTCATATTTTACTTTCTCTTCGTCTAACAACAATTAATTATCATAATATGCCTATCATGTAACACCCTAACTACCAAAGCTCACACTTCCGGCTGCGCGACTCTGATAGTTCGGACATTACGACGACTTTTATATTATTTAATACTAAAATATGAGCCTGTTTGAAACTTTAA
>NC_029787.2:37496014-37498551 GCF_000816755.2 Arachis ipaensis | reverse complement strand
ACTCATAAGCCAAATTTACTCAAGGTGAGTTCCCTTTTTAAAACAAAGCCGCTCTCGGCATCCTCTTTCCGAAACTTCCAAAACTATGGAAAGTTAAAGATTCATTTATCAGAACTCATATTCATTAACCATACACAATAAAATACTAACGCGAGGCTCTTCGAAATATACTTACTTACCAAAATAACACAAAGGGACAGTTGCAATTCCGAACCGACCTGACAACAGCCCCGTAGCAGCAAAAAGCTCCGGCGGCTCAACAACAACCTTAGTTTCGACGTACATTTATCGGAACTCAACCCTGTGTAACCAACATCTCAGAATCTCTAACGAAGTATAACAGGGCACTAACTTTAAGGGGTTTCGAAAACCAAACGCTTACCAAGAAAAGACGGTTTCTGGCGGCCACAATACCGATCCCGGCAGCCAACGGCGTGGCGGCCATGACAACATCAGCAATGGAGTTTCAAAGGTGGCAGAAACCCCTCATTCCACGGCTCCCATGGTGGCTTCCGACAGATACCGTAGCGGATCTGAATGGCGGTGGCAGCTAGATTCCTTTAATGGCAACAAGAACGACGGCGGCGCCCAAGGGTTCCGGTGGCGGCAGCGGCGGACCAGAGCACCAGAAGCGGAGGGAATTCATCTTGCTTCTCTCTCTCACCTCCGTTCCACAGCAGGGACCTCCACTGGCAACAGCGGCGGACTACACCCCAGGGCGACGGCGACGATTCCTCCCGCGATGGTGAGGACCCATCTGGATGCGCGACTGCTCTCCCTCTTCGCGTCTCTCTCTGCACGACTCCAACGGCGGCGAAGGTTCGGACGCGCCTCTCCTCTCCTGCGGCTGAGCTCCTACACGCGCGCCCTTCCTCTGTCTCGTCGGCCCCTGTCTTGCGTCCTTCTCCTTCGCTGTTCGGCTTCTGACGGTGGCTCGACGATGATCGTCGGTGACGCGAACTAGTGACTCCATGAACGGCGCCGCAAAGCAGCTCGACGGCGAGCTCCAAGGTAGTGGATCGACGGTGACAAGGCCTCCCTGCCTTCTTTCTTCCAGATCTCCCCCTCCCCTTCTCAAATCTCTCCTTTCTTTGTTTCTTTCTTTCAGAAAAATCAAAGGAAACTGCGTGTGTTGCCGCTGCTGTTAGAAGGGAGGGGCTACTGCTGTTGTGGGGAAACCGGGTCGGGTTAGGTTTTTCAGGGTAAGGGTTTCATTTTTTTGAAAATTAGGGTTAGGGTTACTTTTGTAATTTCAAATAAAAGTAAGGGTAATATAGTAATTAGGAACAATTTTAATCCAACAAAATTAATGCATAAAAATGCTATTTGCTCATCAATTTTACAAATTATTTCCAATAAAAATGTCCCAACCAAATAATTAGAAATAATATACTTAATTTCTCTATTTTCCAAAATAGCAGTATTTATATTTAAGATATTAATTATTTAATCCAAATCATATAGAAATCCTTATTTTTTCACAATTACCAACTTTATAATTTGAATACAGAAAATAATCCAATAATTGTAAAATTGGATAATAATCATAACTTATCTCAAATTCAATAAATCAAAGCTTACCTTAATTATCTTTAATAAAATAATTTCCGAAATTAAAGCTATAAATAACTATATGATTTGAGACTTGATCATAATAAGACTTTTCAAAGATTTTGGGTCTTACATATCACAACCCCCTTACATCTTTTTTCAACACTTTTATTTAATTTTACAACGTAATTGAAAAGCGATTATTATATTACCTTTTTTACTTATGATATAAATATAATTGGTTCAAATATTTGATTTTAATTAATTCGATTTCGTTAAGAAATTAACTAAAAAACTAACCAATTAAAGTCAATTAGTTGAAAAATAGGAGATTTATTATTAAAAAAAACAATTTCTAACTACTTTAATTTTTCAAATTTTAAAATTAAAAACACAAAAAATTAACTTAAATTAGCTTAAATTATAGTTAATTCTCTAAACTTTTTCTGATTAATAATATGTGAATATAATTACTTTACTTACTCAGTACTCATATGAATCAAACTCTTTGTACGTGCATACATATTTTATCTAATTTTGTAAAGTTACATGTATAATTATTTTTTCCAACAAGTTTTGTATAAAACTTGTGTGCCAATCTTGGTTAATAAAAGATGAACAAAAAATCATGATTGTTAAATAAATAAAGTAATCTTTGTAAGTGAAAAAATAAATGTGACTTAAGTAACTCATGTTTGAGTATATTTTTTAAAAAGTTATTTTGATCGCATCCTTGTACATGAAACAAAAAAATGTATTTTCAAATATATTTTTTTAGAAAGTTATTTCAACAAAAATTTTTAATTATGAGCACAATAGAATAACCTATAATATTTTCAAATAAAATATATTGATTTTTAAATAAATTTAATAACATTTATTTATAAATAACTACTTTATAAATTTTTATCTTAATTTTGTATTTTTATTACACATTTTATTAATGTAATTTAAATTTTTTTAATTATATTTTATTTAATTTATAT
>NC_029787.2:37493213-37495749 GCF_000816755.2 Arachis ipaensis | reverse complement strand
ACATTTTTTTACCGACAAATAAGTGCATCTTCAGAACTCATCAATAATGAGCTATCAGTCCCATAATTAACTAAAGTAGTCAAATAAAATACTGTTAATTAAGTTAATTGCTGTCAATTATATTTAGTTAGGACAAAAAAGTCAAATCAAATAAAAATTTTTTAATTTGACACATCTTTGATAGCAACATAAATGTTATCAGATATTATACTATTGTGTCATGTTATCAGATATTATACTAACGTGTCTTTATTATCACTATGCCAATTCAGTTCATTGTATGATGAAAAAGATATGCATCATTACCGTAGCATTGCCCTTTTTTTTTTGGTGATATAATATCTTATCGTTAATTTGATATAGTTGCCATGCTTTCTTTTTGGTCTCCACATTTTTTGTTTTGCTCATAATTATTTGAGGAATACTGTTGAGGGCTGGGCCGGTGGACTCCATTTTCTTTTTGTTTTTTTATTAAATGAAAGAAAAAAAATTGACTCTTTTGGTACCAAGATCATTAATATGCCGACTAAATCACAAAAAATTGTCCCTAAAAATTGAATTCACTAATAAAAATATTGGTGAAAATTCAGGTGTAGTTAATTTCACGTGAAATTGATACCTAAAAATTGTTAGATGAAAATTCAGTCAAATCAGTCAAATTATCTAACAACTCTCAATATCAACTTCACGTGAACTCGACTTCACTTGAGTTTTCACCAAAAATATTTTAAGAAATTTAAATGATAAAAATACCTTTAAAAAATATAAAAATGTGATAAAAGTACCTTGATAAAAAAAAAAGCATGTCTCTAAAGTAAGCCTATGTCTTTGTATCTACTTCACGTCGTTAAAATGTACTAGAAATTTCTGGTACGGGTTGTGAGGTGGATCGAAGGTTTGCGAGTCGAGGCGGTTGTCGGATCGTCTTCTTGGGCAGCGGCGTGTGGTACCTGCAAAGACACTCCGACGCTCAAGTCAGAATAGATCTGAGAGATATAAGGTGTGTGGAATGAGTGAGTACCTGAGGGGGGCCTCTGGCTCCCCTTTATATAGCTCGTGATAGTTATCTTATCTTATCTTTGTTTAGCTAAGACAAGGGATGGATTTGAATTTGAATGTTCAGTCAGGATATTGGAAGTTATTGATCCGTTTAGGATATCGAAAGTTATTGATCCGTCTTTGGGCCGTGAGGATGGCTCAATCTTGGGATTGTTGGGTTCAGTGACCATTCCGAGAAAGGACCCGGAGATCGGGTCCGGAACAGTTGCCCCCGAAGCATGAGAGCATGCTTGCTTGGTCTCAATGCTGAGTTGTTGGGGAGCCCGGTTCTCTGTAGTTCGGGAGACTGTGAGGGACCTGGAAAGGACGTAACGTCATCCTGCGCCAATTGGCGGGATGTTGGTGAGTTCCGCTTTCTGCGAGTTGGAAAGTCATTAGCTTAGACCTTAACGCCACTTTTATTGACGAGTTTGGTTTTCTATTATTGAGATGTCGTGAGCGGTCTGGAAAGGGCGTGACGTCATCCTGCGCCGATTGACGGGATGTTGGTGAGTTTGGCTTTCTGCAAGTTGGAAGACCGTCAGCTCATGCTTGATTTGTGTGGCCTTTTTGGGCCGTTATTGTGAACTTTTTTTAGGCCTCTTGGTGGGCCAATTTTAATACTTTGCTTATTTAGCTTATTTAGATATCCGTTTTGTTGGCCTCAGAGGTGATCGGTTTTAGGAGGTAGCTGTTTAACTTATTTGGATATCCACTTTGTTGGCTTCGCTGGCGATCGATCTCCAGGTCACTATTTTTTTTATTTGGATATCTGTTTTGTTCGCCCCAGGGTGATCGATCCCCGACTAGGCATTTACTTAATTGGATATCTGTTTTGTTATTTGGATATCTGTTTCGTTGGCCTCGAGGTGATCGATCCCTGGGTAGCCGTTTACTTATTTGGATATTCGTTTTGTTATTTGGATATTCTTTTTGTTGGTCTCAGGATTATCGATCTTCGTGTAGCCGTTTACTTATTTGGATATCTGTTTTGTTATTTGGATATCCTTTTTGTTGGCCTCAGGGTGATTGATCCTCGGGTAGCTGTTTATTTATTTGGATATCCGTTTTGTTAGTCTCGGGGTGATCGATCCACGGGTATCCATTTACTTATTTGGATATCCGTTTTGTTATTTGGATATTCGTTTTGTTGGTCTCAGGGTGATCGATTCCCAGGTAGCCGTTTACTTATTTGGATATCCATTTTGTTATTTGGATATCTGTTTTGTTAGCCTCGGGGTGATCTATCCCGGGAATAGTCGCGTTTAGTTTGTGCCGTCGGATGGGGCAATGCTTTTGAAAAAATAAATTTCATTTGAGGTTTGGGCCCCGTTAAAACCTCCCGACTCGTTTACTTATCATTTTGTTATTTGGATATCTGTTTTGTTAGCCTCGGGGTGATCTATCCCGGGAATAGTCGCGTTTAGTTTGTGCCGTCGGATGGGGCAATGCTTTTGAAAAAATAAATTTCATTTGAGGTTTGGGCCCCTTGGGCCCC
>NC_029787.2:37486523-37491419 GCF_000816755.2 Arachis ipaensis | reverse complement strand
ACTTAAGCAGTAAATGAAAGTGAAACAAGTAAAAAATAAAAGGTAAAGAGATAGTCCTAAATGACCTCGATCTTGTTGCTTTGGAAGGATATTTCTACGTATAGTAGTGCCGTAAGTTGGTGGCATTCCAGAATCTCGAGAGCTCGGTCCTGTCTAGTCTTTCAAGCTTGTATGCTCCTTTTCTGATTACCATCTTGATTCAGTAGGAACCCTCCCAGTTGGGCGTGAGCTTCCCTTCTCCGGGAGTGGAAGGACTGATGTCATTTCATCGTAAGACGAGGTCTCCTGGTTCGAAGTCTGGTCGTACCGTATTGCAATTGTACCTTAGGCTTATTCTCTATTTTAGGGCTAGCTGCCGTAGGTATGCTATGCTCCTGACCTCGTCTGCGAGGTCTCGCTCTGCTTCTTCGTCGTTTCCTCCCACGGTTCTGTGTGGGCTGGGGTCTTGGCGTACATCGAGGTCGGCGAGAAAGATGCCTGTTGCTTCTCGAGATCTCTTGCAGAGGGCCAAGCTGGTGTTGTTGCACTCTACCGCGACTTTTCGGTCCCCGTGTATTGTTCCGATGGTGCCGTTATCGGCCTAGAACTTCATGATTAGGAACTTGGTGAAGATGATGGCGGATAGGTCATTGATCGTCTTTCTTCCGAGGATGATGTTGTAGGCAGTGGAGTTCTTGAGTACCACGAACTCAGAGAGGATGGTCTTCCTCTGGCTTTCGATTCCAATGGTTAGTGGTAACACTATGGAACCGTTCGGTTTGAGAAAGTTATCTCCGAGTCCGGTCACCCCGTTGTGGTGGATTTGCAGATTTTCATTTCGGAGACCCAGCTCGTCAAAGGATCCTTTGAAGAGGATATTGGAATCAGCTTCGGTGTCGACCAGTATTCTTTTCACAAGTCTGATTCCTACTTTGGCCGAGATAACGAATGGGGTGTCTTCCGCCGAGGTGTTGTGTTGTCAGTCATCGGGAGGAAATGTGATCACCACTGGAGTCGAGGAGATTGGTGCTTGCTTTCTTACGGCTAGGACTTTGAGATCCTATTTTAGCGCTGATTTTGACTTTTCTGGCGCGTCGTTTTCGGTGACGACGTTTACGATTATGGTGGGGTCAATTTTCGGGATTTCTTGGGGTGCCTATTGTATCGTCCTCCGGTTGCGTCTTTCTTGTTCTAGTGACCTTTCTCTTTTAGCTCTTCTGGGTTCTCGGATGATCTTGGCGAACTCAGGAAGTTTACCATCTCAGATGGCTTGTTCGAGAGCGTCTTTTAGGTCAAACCAATCTTGGGTCTTATGTCCATATCCTCGGTGGTAATCGCATTATAGACTCTTGTTGCCGCCTGTCCATTCCTTGAGTTGTTGGGCCTTTGGAAGGATGCCTCGCTCCATTATTTGGTGATAGATTTCTGTGATAGGGGCGGGCATGAAGGTGTAGTTCGTGAATTTCTCTACCCTGGGTGGTCGGTTGGGGGCAACGGATTTGAAGTGCTCTTTCGGGGGTATCTTTTAGTGGTGGATTAACTCAAGGAGCCGTGCTGCCGTTTATTGGTGGCCACGACTTGGCTTACCTCTTCATCGTTGATGTACTCCCTTGTGATGTTTTGGATTTCGTGCATCCTCCAGATTGACTTGGTGGTGAGGTGTTTCGAGAATTCTTCATTCATGAGGCCGTTGGTCAGACAAAGGATGGCGACTAAGTCTGTAAGTTTGCCCACCGTCAGGAACTCATTGTTAAATCTGTCGCGGTATTTCCTCGTAGATTTGTCTTGCCTTTGGGTGATTCCGAGTAGGCTGATGGGATGTTTTGCTTTGGTGATCCTAGTGGTAAACTGGGCCATAAACTTTCTGGAGACGTCATCAAAGCTGGCTATAGAGCCGTTGGGGAGGGCATTGAACCATTTGATCGCGGGGCCGACTAGGGTTACTGAGAAGGCCCCGCATCAGACCGCATCGACGGCTCCTTCCAGGTTCATCCTGGCCTCAAAGGCTGATGAACAGATATTTTATACACTTTTTGGCATAATTTTCATATAGCTTTTAGCATGTTTTGTTTAAGTTTTATTAAGTTTTGATAGGTTTTAGTGCAAAATTCACATTTTTGGATTCTACTTTGAGTGTGTTTTTATGCAATTTCAGGTATTTTCTGGCTGAAATTGAGGAGCTGGAGCAAAAGTCTGATTCAGAGACAGAGAAAGCACTGTAGATGCTGTCTGGATCTGATCTCCTTGCACTTTGAAGAGCTTTTCTGGAACTACAGAAGTCTAAATGGAGCGTTCTCAACGGCTATGGAAAGCTGGCTTCCAGATCTTTCCAGCAATATATAATAATCCATACTTTGCTTCAGAATAGAAGGTCCAAAACTGGCATCCAACACTAGCCTTCTGCCCCATTCCAGGCGTCCAGCGCCCAAGGAGAAGAGACCAGCATCCAAATACCCAGAGAGGACCCCTAGCCAGCGTTCAATGCCCTAGAGGCCTCCTAGCACGTGGATCTCATCAAAACTCAGCCCAAACACTCACTAAGTGGGCCCTGAAAGTGGATTTTAGCACTAAAAAATTGTTTTACCCTATCTTATGTAATTCTTAGTCATTAGTTTAGTATTTAAGGGATATTTTACATAATCATACAGAGCTCTAGGCCATATTTTCATGTATAATTGTGTATTCTATTAGTATGAGTTTCTAAACCTCCTAGGTTGAGGGGAAGAGCCCTGCTGAGTTTTACGGATTAACAAAAGTATTACTATTTCTCTTCAATCTGTGTTTGATTTAATTCTAAGATGTATATTCGTTCTTCAACATGATGGATGGGATGATCTGTGACAATCAGCTCTGTTCATCATACTAAGACAGCGTGCCTGATAACCACCTGTGTCTACTTGGGTTGAATACGTGACTGGAAAGCATGAACCGCTAGCTTGATTATACATCTCTTAGACGGCTAATCCACGACTTCATTGGGGAATTCTTGAGACACCAGTTCAGCCGATTTACAGGGAGATTAGGGTCTCTGTGGTAGAGGCTAGAACCCAAAGGCGCAGCATTCTCTGATTCGGAAGATCCGACCTTGTCTGTGACATTTTGAGTATGATCATTAAGGAGAATGGACTGCAGGAGTTTCACCCTCAATCAGACTGGAAGCACACTAACCATGGTGTTCAGATCTGGAAGAGCATTGACGACCTCTCAAGAAAGGCGTTGATCACATACAACCTGCCATTAAAGAAATCATCCACAATTGAAGAAGACGGTAAGACCAGAGTTAATTCAGAAGGACAAAGCAACTCCAAACATTAACCATCTTCCTATCCCTGATTATCATTTAATTTACAAAGTATTTTATACACTTTTATTCCTTTCATGTCAACCTAGTTTAGATCTCACAAAACCAACAACTCCTTGATTCGCCTGACTAAGACCTGCAAGATAACCATAACTTTCTTCAAGCCACAATCCTCGTGGGATCGGCCCTGACTCGCTTAGGTATTACTTGGACGACCCAATGCACTTGCTGGTTCAGCTGTACGAAGCGTGAGGATTCATGCACCAAAGGCCGTTTGGGGGTCTTTGTTCCTATCGTATTTCATATCAGTGAGCTTGTCGAAGCCCTTTGGGAGTTTGGCTTTCAGGATTTTCTCCTTGAATGGGATGGCTCCCATTGTCACATGCTCGCTTAGCCTCCCGACGGTGTCTTCGGTCATCCTCGTCGAGTCGGTGTTCCGGGTCTCTAGAAGCGCTGCGATTGTGTCGTTTACTGTGTCATCGTTCAGGTGACCTGTTGTTCCTGGTTTCACAATGTGATCGACTTTTAGAGGTCGAGCGACTGGGGTGCTCCAGCTAGTATCGCTCCTTGGTCGTGACTCGGCCTTTGAGGTCTTGTACTTTGAGACAAAAGTCTTGGATTATCTGGATTTCCTTTTCTCTTAGGCCGTTGGGTGCCCGGGCATTATCTGGCTGCCGATTGCCTTCCTTTGGCTGTCACGGGTTAGGGGTTGACTGGCGGTGTACGGTACTGGGCATCCTTTCGTGGGTAGGGAGAACGTTGTCCTGAGGTTCGGGCGTTGGACTTTACGGGTTGGAATCGTGGTGGTGGCTGGAAGATTACTCCTCAAGGTTTTCTGTCATGCCGCTATGACTTGGCAGTCCCCACAGACAGTGCCAAATGTACTAGAAGTCTCTGGTATGGGTTGTGAGGTGGACCGGGGACTTGTGAGTTGAGGCGGTTGTCGAATCATCTTCTTGGAGCGGTGAGGGGTAGTATAGTACCTATAAAGACACTCTGACGCTCAAGTCAAAATGGATCTGAGAGATATAAGGTGTGTGAAATGAGTGAGTACCTAAGGGGGTCTTTGGCTCCCCTTTATATAACTTGTGATAATTATTTTATCTTATCTTTGTTTAGCTAAGATAAGGGATGGATTTGAATTTGAATGTTGAATCAGGATATTGGAAATTATTGATCCATTTAGGATATCAAAAGTTATTGACCCGTCTTTGGGCCGTGAGAATGACCCAATCTTGAGATTGCCAGGTTCAATGTCTGTTCCGAGGAAGAATCGGATAGATCAGATTCGAAACAAATACTTTGTCACATCTTTATCCTTTTTAATGATATTTTTGTTATTTTCATTTTTAGTAGTAGTTTTATTAGTGATTAATTTTTTAGAGGACTAATTTGAAGAAAGAAAGTAAACTACTAAAAATAAGATTTAAACGCTGAAAAAAAAAATCTATAAGATCAAAAAGACAAAACAGTTTCTCAAAAATTAAAATATTGATAAAACTAGCAAATATTAGGTATATGTTTTCAAAAAGAAATTTAAAAATAAAATTTAATGTATTTTTTTGTAAGTTTGGTTAAAAAAATAATTTTTTTTAAATTTAGTCAAATATATATAT
>NC_029787.2:37485962-37486495 GCF_000816755.2 Arachis ipaensis | reverse complement strand
TAAGATTATATCAATGTTATTAAATCTCTAAAAAAAAAAAAACTCAACTCATTAAAATATGATCGTTATTATATATTTATGAGTAATAAATGTTTGATGGACTATTTACATTATTTAAGACTGACCCACAATCCTTGTTTTGACACAGAATACATACGAATACACATGTGGTTGATTTTTTAATATTGATAGAATATTTTTGTTTCATTATCATTAAAACGAATTGAAGACAAACTTTTATTATTTGAATGTGCTTATTTATGATTTTATCAGAAGTTATTATCGAATTCGATCATAACATGTATTATTTCATAAACTTTTTATTTTCATAAGTTGAAAATAAACAAGAGGAATAAAGGAGAGGTCTGCATCTTGAGCATCTCCATTTGCTACACACTCATTCGTATCGATCATCGTTTTCAATAAACAAAACCATTGGCATTTGGACAAAACATTCGTTTTCCAAATCCAACAAAGAACAAAGATCAATCTATAATTTAGATAAAAGTGATAAATAAATTTTTAAATAATTA
>NC_029787.2:37460391-37485931 GCF_000816755.2 Arachis ipaensis | reverse complement strand
AGATGGAAAAATCTTTAAAAATTTATTTATTATTTTACTCATCAATCTATGTATTATGGGTCCATAACACAGAAAACCGTGCATAATTTAGAACCTTCTTGATAATGTTACCTATTGTTTTGTCGATTTTTAACAAATCGATGGTGGTTCGATTCTAATGGTCTGGGAGAGAAACATACTTCTCTTTTGCAGGTATCAGTTCTATAAGTGCATCAAAGGTTCTCGAATTAGACGAGTATTAAAACGAGAAATAAGTTCGAAAAAATGCCAAAAAGATAAAAGAAGTGTAAAAGAAAAGATTCAAAAAGTAAATTGACTGAAATCGAAATGATTTGGATCGAATTTAAACAAAGTGGTAAAATGCCTTTGGCTGAACCAAAGAACTTTTGACATGGAAATTAAAGCTGCTGAAATGTAAATTGGACAAGTAAATTAAACATTGCTTGAAAGATAAATTGGACAGGAAGAGTAAAGTTTTACAAAAAGTGTAAATGAAAATTTAAAGACAATGGAAGGAACCCTACAGAAATCAAACTCGAATGCAGACTCAGAAATTTGCTGGAGATGTGAGTGTGCTTGAGCGTATTTCTGAAGAAAAGTTTCAACCCTTGTTTCTGCGAACTTGCTAGTATTCATAATCTACTTCTATAACCAACCACTAATTACATGGTGCTGCCTTGTATGCGCATTTCTTGGTAACCGTTCCCGCTCTTTTGCTACTGAACGTTACCAATAAATTCCCAACTCAGAGAAAAGCCTTCAACTTCCTCCTCTGTATAACCACTCGATTCTCCATTTCGAAAGTGCCATTGATCCTCTGTTCGAATTATTTTCCCAATTCACTAAGGTATCCAAATCGAGTACACATCAGATAACTTCCATTTAACACTGGTACGTATGCCTTTCCGATTTCTGCTCCCTTCTTAACATCTCTCTAGCATTTCGAATTAGCTTATCCTTTCAAAAGTATTTCTCGACCAACAAATTGCCCCCTAGGATTAATGTGTTTAATTTCGAAGTGATTCGTTGGAAGATGAAACACTTAATCCTAATTCAGTTTTCAAACACTTTAACTAATCATAATTACCATTTATCTTCTCCATTAATTCTGACCCGTTTGATACGTTTCCTGCGACTTACGCTTTCTCTCTCCACCACTTTACCTTCTTCGCAAAGTTTCCTCCTTTTTCTTTGAATTCCTTCTGTAATAACGGCTACAGTGAAACTCTCTTTAAATTCGATACTTCTGTGTTTGTTCAACTTTCTTGAACCCTTGTTTCCTAAATTTCTCTTGCATTCATCTTTCCTGTACAACTTTTACTCTTCAATCTCCATTCTTCTTTACTCTTCAATGGCTGCTTCCTCATCTCACGCCGCTGCACAAGACAAAGGCAAAGGCCCTATAGTACAACTACCAGCCCCTCCAGCTCTTCATATTTTGTATCAGGTCAATGATGAAGTCATCGATGACCCACAACTTCAAATAAATTACCCTAGAATCCTTATTCCCTTTACTGTGGGTGAAGACATCCATTATTTCATTGGTCCCATCGAGAATTCGGAAAGGGCAAATAGAAAATTGCTTTTCTTCCCCAGTGCTCAGGGAGAAGATTTGTTGACCAATCAAGACCTTGATATCTCCTTTTTCACCAATCAGAAAACCTTTAGGAACAACCCTAAGATCACTCCTTGAGGAATCGACTTCACAGCTTGGTATGAACGTCTTGCTCCATCGAAGAGTGCTGCTTGGGGAGCACTCAGAATTCAAGATCTTTTGAAACTCTCTCACTTTTCTCCTTCGACGCTTCCTTGGATGATCGGAGCCGTGACCTTTTTCTGGAATAGAACTACCAATAATTTTCACCTTCCTTGTGGGATGATTGGTATGTCACTTCTAAATGTGGCTGCTATTACAGGACTCCCGATTAGTCCTCCAGACTTCACCTCTGACATGCAACCCAGGAAATAATACAACATTGCCCCCACAACTTCTTATAGTGACTTTATTGTTCGTCATATGGGTGCAGAAGGCACTCCTATCACAGATGATGAACATGTGGCCTTTCTATTTTATTGGCTAAATGCAATTGTCTTCTGCTCTCAGAGTGTTCAGATGCAGAAGCTTTTCCTTCCTCTTGCTTCCCTACTTCATGAAGGGAACATTTTAAACTTGGCCAATTTGTTAATTGCCTTCGAAAAAACTATCTAATCAGCATAGGCGGCCCTCTCTAGCTTCTTCAACTATGGCTCAATACCATTTTTGAAAAGTATATGACAAAGCCTAGCAATGGTGCTACCGACAAAAAGCACATTGAAGGCTTCCGATTGGCTAATTTCAAGCCAAATTTCCCAGCAGCGCAATCAGACGAAGACCGATTTTGGGCTGTCTTTTCTCTTTTTCATTCTTGCAAAGACTTTCACAATGAGGACCTCAATTTCACTCCTTTTTTGCATTGAAATTGTGGTCCTGCTTGGCTCGAACACCTCCACATACCCAGCAAATTTCTGAGTCTGCATCAGCAAGCTGAACCTCAACCTCTCCCTGGTCAAGGATACATAGATTCGTGTGTTTCTACCGAATCTACAAATGTCACCTTAGTTAACCTGATCACCATTCTAAATAAAGCTATTCAAGAAGACCAAGTACCTATTTCTACCCCTGTACTCATTGGTCCTCCTACATCTGGTCCTTCATCCGAGCTGAATGTTAATACTCGAGAACAACTTCTATCACTTCTCAAACTCTTGGACCATCCACCCATTGAATGGACCAAAGATGCAGCCCTGAACAAGCTTTTTTCTGATCTTTTGAGTTCACCATTTGAACTTCAGGTTCCAGCACCACACTCTGCCATAATCAATCAATTCAAACAAATTACCAACAGAAGCATAACTACCCAGGAAAAACTTCAAGAAATCAAAGAAGAAGAAACTAAGATCAGAACTGAGGCAGAAAGCTATACTGCAGCCTTTCAACCAATCAAAACTTCCCGTGAAGAATTTGATTTGAGAATCTCTCAAGCTATTTTCGTTCAAGCTCACTACGATAAGAAAAAGAGAAAACTTAAAGCAGAATTGGCTCAGATTAATGAAAAACTTGCCAAAATTCGGAAGAGAAGAGCTGATATAGCTACGCCTCTAGCCAATGCCCAACAAGAGCAACAACAACTTGTCCAAGAAATCGTTTCTATTGAGGCCAAACAAGAAGAATGTGAGAAACAACTTGACAAGGCCCAATATGAAAAATTTAGGCATGCTGAGGCACTTTCAGTTCTGGACAATGAAAGGGTAAAGCTACGCTCAGACTTAGAAAAACTTATGGCACCTTATATTTCTCCACCTTAGACTTCAGTACTTGTGATGGTTTTCTTTATTTATGGGCTTATTCATTTTAACTTTAAGTAAGCAAACAATGATATTGCTTTAAATACTTTCCATTTAATCGAATTGATTATATTTCCTTATTCGATATCCTTGATTCGATATGCATTTCCAAAATATAATCCTATCACTTGGAAAGGGCCTTCCCAAGCATGGGACCATTTGCCAAGAACTCTCGATTTCTTTTCCATTGGCAAAATAACTTTCAAAACCAACTCACCTATACTGAAGTATTTCTCCTTTATTCGACGATTATAATTTCGAGCAATACTTTCTTTTTGTCGAATCATATTTTCTAGTGCCAATATTCGCTCTGAATCTAATTCATTCAACTAATCAAACATTGCATTCCAGTAATCATCGACTGGAAAATCATTTTGTTTTGACACCCTCAAAGTGTTCAGATTGATTTCCAATGGTAGCACAGCATCATGGCCATATACTAATTTATAAGGGGACGTACCTGTTGACCCTCTTGGTGAATTTCGATAAGCCCATAATACTTGACTTAACGTTTCATGCCAAGTTCGAGGTCTATTTTCGATTTGTTTTTTAATCAAACTTATCAGAATTTTATTTGTTGCCTCAACTTGTCTATTAGTCTGTGCATAATAGGGGGTTGAAGTAACCATATTGATATTCCTTGAAGCTGCAAAATTCTTGATTCGCTGACCAGTAAACATAGTCACTTGATCAGTACTCAATGTTTGAGGAATTCCAAATGGATTATATGTTCCTCAATAAAATCTATTATCTATTTTGCCCAACTTCTATTAAAGGAACTGCTTCGACCCACTTTATAAAATAATCATTTGCTACCAGGATAAATTTATGATGTTTCGATGAAGGAGGATGAATCAATCCAATTAAATCTAAAGCCCAACCTCTAAACGCCCATGGCTTTATAATCGAATGCAACTCAGATGTTGGGATTTGTTGTATCGAACCATGCTTTTGACATTCCAAACATGCCTTTACATATTCGATACAATCTTTGATCATGGATGGCCAATATACATGATTGTGATATAATACCCATTTCATCTTCTTCCCAGCCTGATGAGCATCACATATCCCTTTATGGACTTCACCCAAAGCAATGTCTTTATCATCTCAACTTAGACATCTCGACAAACTTCCATAGATTCCCTTCTTATACAACTCATCAGCGATCAAGACAAAATTTATTGCTTGCACTTTTACCTTTCTATCGACTGGAATGCTAGGATTCTTTAAATATTCAGCAATAGGCTTTCTCCAATCATCATATTTCCATTCGCCTACACATAAAACTTCCCTTTCATCCGCAGGCACCAAAATTTGATGGATACTGGCCAAATTTCTTAAAGTTTCCGGGCCGATCTTATATCTCGAAGCAATTTGGGCTAACTCATTAGCAACCTCATTCTAAATCCTTGGAATATGAATCAAAGAAACCTTTCAAAAAGAAGTTAACAATTTCCAAGCCGTTGCCAAATATTTTTGCAGCTTCTCATTATTACATTTGAACTCCTTCGATAACTGTTTCAGGACTAACTGAGAATCCCCTAAGATTTGAACTTTCAAAGCCCCTTTTCCGATCAATATTTCAAGGCCCAGAATTAAAGCTTCATATTCTGCCATATTATTCGAATAAGGATATTTTAGCTCGAATAGAAACTCTGATGGAATCCCTTCTGGCGAGATAATAAGAATTCCAACCCCTGCACCATCTTTGTGCTTCGATCCATCAAAATATAACTTCCAATAATCGACTTTAATATCGAGAACATTTTCCCACTGGTCATTCAGATTATTCTAATTATCAACTAGAAAATCTGCAATGACCTGACCTTTCACAGCTTTGGCTGGGACATATTGTAAATCAAATTCTGTCAAAGCTAGCATCCATTTCCCTAAACGTCCTCGTAACATTGGAAAACTCAACATATACTTGATGAGATCAGTTTGTGCTACAACTTTTACCGATTTAGACACCATATAGCACTTTATTTCGTACAAGTATAGTATAAAGACAAACACAATTTCTCTATCGGGGAATACCTTGTTTCAATATCATTCAAAACTCGACTAAGGTAAAAAACTGCCCGTTCATGCCCATTCTCATCATCTTGGGATAGCATACACCCAATTGTGTTTGCAGATGCTGCAATGTACAATTTTAAGGGCTCATCTGGACGAACATTCACCATAATCGGAGCCTTAGATAAATAAGTCTCTATTGAATCGAATGCCTGTTGATGCTCATTTGTCCATTCGAACTGTGAATCATTTTTTAGTTTCACTAAAGGTGCAAACGCTCGAGTTTGATCAGAAAGATTCGAGATGAACCTTCGAAGATAGTTTACTTTTCCTAAAAAAGATTGCACTTCTTTTTTCGATTTAGGTGCAGACAACGCTAATATTGCATCGGCCTTACTCTGATCGATTGCAATTTCTTTTTTATGAACAACAAAACCTAGGAAATTCCCAGCCGATATACCAAAGGCACATTTTAAAGGATTCATCTTTAATCCCTTCTTCCTCATGGTGACAAATGCTTTTCTTAAATGATCAATGTGTTGATTCACCGAAATCGATTTGACCATAACGTCATCGATATACACCTCCATAAATCTCTCAATATACTCATGAAATATAGCGTTCATTGCTCATTGGTAAGTTGCACCAGCATTTTTCAAACCGAAAGGCATAACCACCCATTCATAAAGTGCCTAATGCTCTGGGACAACGAAAAGCAGTTTTGGACATATCATCTTCTGCAATGAAGATTTGGTTATATCTTGAATAACCATCTATAAAACTTAGAATTTCATTTTTTGCTGCAGAATCGATTAACATATCTGCGATTGGCATAAAATACTCATCTTTCGGCGTAGCATTATTCAAGTCTCTAAAATCAATGCATACCCTTAACTTTCCATTTTTCTTCATTACAGGAACAATATTCGAAACCCATTCAACATAACGTGTGGTTCGAATAAACTTTGCTTTAATCAACCGTTCTATTTCTTCCTTAATCTTTTGATTGATTTCAAGAGGAAAACGACGAGGAGTTTGCTTTATAGGTCGAGCATTTGGTTTCAATGCTAATCGATGTTCTACAAGAGAACGATCGAGACCGGGCATTTCATGATAATTTCAAGCAAAATAATCTTTGAATTCATGTAAAAGATGGAAAAGTTCAGATCGAAACGGATATATAAGATCTTTACAAATATAAGTGATTCGAACATCATCAAGAGACCCTAAATTAATTTCTTCTAGGGGATCTTGAGATTCAAATCCTTTAAAATGATCCTCATCTTTTACTGAATATTTTTCGAAGCCCAAAGGTTCTAAATCATAGATGCAATCAAAAGAGAAATCAACAGATTCATTATAAGCAGAACAGACTTGATCTTTTACTGGATTAACAACAGCTTGATTTTCAATACAATGAACTTCTGCTATTAGATCAGCAGTTCGACTAACAATACCGTTTGCATTACACAATGAAGAAAAACTTAAACCATGACTAAAATCGATTGAAGATATCGAGTTGTTAAAACTAAAAGAAAATCTTGCATTCCTAAATGATTCCACTTCATCAGAGGAACCACCTTTATTTTCTACAGAAGAGAAATTACTTAAATAATCATTTAAAGTTACCAGGTAATTCGAGACATCTTGAACATGGTCCATGGAGCAATGCCTCAGATCCCTTAAGATGAACAATCCCAGCCAGTTGGGATCACATTCAGATGTGGATGGTGCAACTTCACTATTAAACCTTCTGAAGACAAGTAGCAGCCCTCGCAGTTATAAGAATTCAACGACCTGTCAACACTTAAAGGCTTCAGTTTTGGGTTATACACCCTGAAATCGACATGTAGTTGTTCGACATATAGATTCGAATCTGCCTTAACAACTTCAAATTTGCCATCCTCTGTCCAAAGGAGGACACTTTGATGCACAGTAGAAGGTACATCCTTAACTCCATGGATCCAATCTCGACCCAACAAAGCATTGTGACTTGCTTTTGAAGGCACCACAACAAACACAGTGTTCCATTCAAATGACCCAAAGTAACCAGACCTTTTGCAGGAGTAGAAGAACCACTAAAGTCGGTTACAGCAATATTGGTGGGAACCAAATCATCAGGACGCTTACCAACCTTCATTAGCATCCTTTTTGGTAAGAGACTTATTGCTGCTCCACCATCAATCAAGACTTTATTTACTTTAATCCCACTCAAAGTAGTGGTAATATGAAGTGGGCGGAGATGAGACTTTTGCTTTTCAGTGGGTCTCAGAAAATACCCTGGTTCATCCTCATATCGGATGAAAGAAAATGCTTCTTCAGCATCCATGTCCATAATCTTCTTCAGGGTCACCCTCATACTTGCCCAAATACTCAGTTGGAATAATCAAAACAGTTCCAACCATCTCATCATCTCCTTCCTCGAAGTATTCTTCATCCAAATCTGTCCCTCTGTCTTTATCAGTTCCTGGAGAATGAGCTATTGCCTTACCTTTCTCTAAGTTTGCAGGAGACAAAATTCCCTTTGGGCATGTCTCTCCATTAGAAGGAAAGACTATTTGGGAATGCACCGAAGGCGTTGCCCCCTTGCCTTTGTCCCACTGAGGCTTCTTATTCTGATTTAGATTCCTTCTTCCTCTACCCCTTGGGTATCCTCTGGCTCTACCACGCTGATAGGGATACTGATTTCGAGGAGGTCTTCGATGTCCCCATTGTGGATTTCGTCGATAATGAACATCTCAATTCTGGAATTCTTGACAATTCCGAATCCACTGGACACCTATACCCTAAGAACAGCTCAACAGTGTAACAACATTTTGCTGAGGGGCCTTGGAACTTTGTCCCTCTATACGCCGAATCGATTGCCTCTGACGAGCTTGCTCCTCTCTATGAGCTAACTCCTTCTTCATCTTTTCTTTTTCAAAGATTACTGCAGCTTCAGCATCGAATACAATATTACACCGTGGACACAAAGATACATCACAATCTTTGATCTTTTACTGCACCAAGAAATCTAGCAGACCATCTCCTGCTCGAGGGTATACTGATCGAACTTGTGACTCGAAATCATCTAGAGCCACATCAAAGTCATAAGACATACCAACCATATTTACTCCAAAATATGGTTAAGCAAAACCAGCTTCAGCGTCAAAAGGATCAACATCAACCTTTATTTCTTTTTTCCCATCATCGAACTTCAAACGCCTTTCCATTATAGCCTCCTGAATTAAGTCCCTGAAGCGAACACAACTATTAGTCGAATGACTGGTTGCTTGGTAAAATTTACAATAAGGTTTCCCTTTTAAATCCTTCACCGAAAGTAAGGTTCTACCCTCAGGCAGAATTAATTGTTTATCTTTAAGCAACACATCGAAAATCTGATCAGATTTCGAGATATCACAACTATATTTCTTCCCGCTCTTTAGTTTTGAATCATTCTACTTTTCATTACTAGGGAGCTTTTTGAGTAAGGAGCAAACATTTGGAGGACCTTTCTTAAGTTTAGCCAAATTAACCTCTGCTTCGAGATTGAAATCCTCCTCTGAGGACTCCATGGTCACATAAGCAACCTTTTCCTTTCGAGTAAAAGGTTTACTTTTTAACTTTTGTTCATTCCTATATTTTTCTTTTTCTTTCTTCATTAATTCGACCTGACGAACCCTTTCAGCCAGATGGGCTAAGTCAGGAATATGCACATTAAGCAATTTTCGATACATATAGAATCCTAACCCCATAAGTGCTATTTTCACAACTTCACTCTGAGGTAATGACACGTAGCACCTACTTCTAGAATTTTTGAAACGGATCATATAATTATCAATGGTTTCACCATCTTCACGTTTCAAAGCAACTAGGTCAGTAACTACTACATTCAATTTCTCTCAATAAAATTGAGCGTGAAAAGCAGTTTCTAATTGATTCCATGTCGTTATCAAATTTGGTCTGAGATTCAAAAACCAAGTAAACGCATTCTTCGTTAATGAAGAAGGAAAAACTTCATTTTCAAATTCTCATCATTGGCTAGATTCCCAATCTCGACCAAATATCGAGCGACATGTTCGGTGGTTGTCTCTCTAACCTCCCCTGCAAATTTTGTGATTATTTTTGGATTCTTTACTCCTCTTGGCTCGGCTATTTGAACTACTTGAGGAAAGACAGACACAAAATGGGGTCGATTCATAAAACCAACATTCAAACCAACTCGATTGAGCACTTCTTCCACAATTCTTGTGACTTGATAACGTTCACCACCATGATTAGCACGTAATCTGGCTAGAACATCATCTGCATTTTGACCTCGAATAACTATCTAAGGATTCTCTCTGTTTAAAACATTGTTTTTATTTTGAAATATATTTTCAAATCCCTCATTGTTCCCTCTGCCATCATGCCTTTCACCTTCATCATAATCAACGATTCGAGCAATTCACTCGACTTGCCTTGCAAGATGTTCAAATTTCGATTCGTGATCAGCCATCATAGGATTTAAAATTGTGGTCATTTGCTGAGTCACTAAGTTGACTAGATCATGATGACTTTTCTCTACATGCTATCGAAATACCGCCATGGAATTAGAGGCATTCGATGTAGAGGCCACATTATAATCACGTGAGTACTCAGAATACTGTTGTGGGTTTTGAGAATTATTTCCTCCATTTACACTCCTGAAACGAACAGGAGGAACAAAACTATTCACCGGTGCAGTATAACCGGGAGGAAGGCCATAAGGAGGCCAACTAGTAGTTATTGGAGGCTGGATTGGTGGTAAGGTACCACGTGGACGAATATTACGTCCAGTATTTTCAGTTTGTACACTAGTAACCACTATACTTTCACTTAGAATCACACCTTCCGAATATGAAGTAACGTCCGAAGATTGCACAGTTACTGGTATGCTATCATTGATGGATGAACCACCATTCACATTTGACGCTTCATCAGTCATGCGAATAATCTTTCCACTTCTTATTTGCATATACCAAATGACACCATGAAATAAATCTTTTAACACACTTCAGTTTAAAATTGTCCCACTGGGTGTGTCATTTTATTTTGTCGATTTTTAGCAAATCGATGGTGGTTCGATTCTAATGGTCTAGGAGTGAAACCTGCTCCTCTTTTGCAGGTACCAGTTCTATAAGTGCATCAAAGGTTCTCGAATTAGACGAGTATTAAAACAGAAAATAAGTTCAAAAAAATGCCAAAAAGATAAAAGAAGTGTAAAAGAAAAGATTCACAAAGTAAATTGACTGAAATCGAAATGATTTGCACCGAATTTAAACAAAACGGTAAAATGCCTTTGACTGAACCAAAGGACTTTTGACATGGAAATTAAAGATGCTGAAATATAAATTGGACAGGAAGAGTAAAGTTTTACAAAAGGTATAAATGAAAATTTAAAGACAATGGAAGGAACCCTACAGAAATCAAACTCGAATGCAGACTCAGAAATTTGCTGGGGATGTGAGTGTGCTTGAGTGTATTTCTGAAGAAAAGTTCCAACCCTCGTTTCTGCGAACTTGCTAGTATTTATAATCTACTTCTATAACCGACCACTAATTGCATGGTGTTGCCTTGTATGCACATTCCTTGGTAACCGTTCCCGCTCTTTTGCTATTGAACATTACCAATAAATTTCCAACTCAGAGAAAAGTCTTCAACTTCCTCCTCTGTATAACCGCTCGATTCTCCATTTTAAAAGTGTCATTCGATCCTCTATTCGAATTATTTTTCCGATTCACTAAGGTATCCAAATCGAGTACACATCAGATAACTTTCATTTAACACTGGTACGTATACCTTTTCGATTTCTGCTCCCTTCTTAATATCTCTCCAACATTTTGAATTAGCTTATCCTTTCGAAAATATTTCTCGACCAACACCTATAAATACAAATTTTTATATTATATAATAATAAAATATAATATAATACTTATCTTATCTCATATTTGTTTACAAAATTTTAGAACTATATACGTGTCCCTAAAGTACTTTACAAGTATCAATTTGTATTATGAGTTTGATCGCTAAATTCCAATTTTATAACAAACATGGGTCTTGCATGTTTCCAGCTTATACATTTTATTTCAAAATTTCTGTCACCATCCCAAGATATTATTAAATGTTTATATTACCTCTTTTATTTAGTATTTATTATTTTATTTGATCAAGATGATCATAATTAGAAGGAATAAAAAATGTTTATGATAAAAGATAACACGATTGCTATTTCACAAACCATTTTTTTCTTGGTGATTACTCTCGTACTCCAATATTTATGATAAAATTTATCTTCTGTATATGTAGATCAATACAATATAGACATATGATATTATTAATTTTAGTCAATTAATAATTAAATAATTTTAAAAACTTAAAATTTAATGTATTTTAAAAGTATATTAAATATTATTTGTATACAAATACGAATACGTATATACTGTAATCATATATGATTAATTATGATTAAGTATTTTTGTTTATTAAAATTAATACAAAATTAAAATAAAAAATATCTTCCCTTATCCATCAGTGTTCTCTTCCCAAAACACTAGTTCTTGTCTTTTGTTCTAAGTCAGACTCCTGAACACCCAACCCCTCAGATCTAAACCTCTCCCACCATCGTCGTTCACTGCCGCTCACCGACATCGCCAGATCCCTTCTATCTCTCACGCCTTTGTCTACCTCTATCTCCATCACCGTCTATGCCATCGTTAGCTTCTGTGACCCCGATTACAGCGCCCCCTGTTTCTGCCTCCAACAGCAGTGTCGCCACCGTCTCTCACGTCTTGAGCCTCCGTGACCTTTGTGTTCGCCGCCTCCGATCCACCAGCATAGCCGTGTTCTCCATCACCGTCTCTGACGTCCACATGTGACCCCCTGACGTTAGGTTAGGTTTTCATCCTTTAAATTATTTTCTGTTCACCCTCTTTCAAATAATGAATTTCATTTTTTTTGTTATTTGGGCTTGTTTCGATGCTTGCATGTTCAAACCGTGATGAGTTTTATTTTGTTGATTTCTTTATGGATCAAATTTGCTGCTATGGATACAATTTTTTGAGCTGTATATCTACTATATAGATTGATCTTTTAGATTAATTGCACTATATGTTATGATTGACTCTGGAATCTGAAGTAATCACTCGCCTAATTGGAATTATCTTTTTAGTTGTTGAGCCAGTATAAGTTCATTGTTTAATCCTAAAATTGCTACTTGGATTCTTCTTTAATTATCACTCCAAATTACAGAAGAAAAAATAAATGATTAGTTGTGTGTATACCAATTCCATAAAAAGTATTTGCATTAGTCAAACAGGTTGCTTCCTTAAAGTAGTCTTGTCTTCGTATTTTTTATCCATTCACATTTTAAGATTCTGGTTAACAATGAGAATTAAAACATTATCCACAATAAATTATTGTCAACTTAGTAGATTAAAGTCTTAGGAAGAAAAGAATGAAGAAAAGGAAGAGAAGAAAAGTTTAAAGAGCGACTTTAATATTTAATTTTCTCTTGAATGCAGCTGAGTTATGTTTGAAGTTTCAGAATTCAACCTATCATAAAGCTCGGTTAAGCTTTTTTTCATTTTTGTTTGGAGTTTCGGAATTTGACATATCATGGCTATCTAATTTATTTAAGTTTTTTTTTGTGTGTTTGAAGGCAACCTCATCATTTCCATTCTTAATTTTTTTTGTATCTAATTTAATTTGGTTGTATTCGTCTTCTATCCCTCATGTCTATAGACATTTAAAAAGTTTCATGTTCAGTTTAAGTGGTATCTCTTCTCTGATTGTCATGAGTTGTGCAGAGATGTTATTGGTTTCAATCCATCACATCTCCATTGCCAATCTACAAACCACACCCAAATAAAAAGGAGAGAGAGTTAGCAAAATTGACTTTTTTTTTCTTTTGTACTGTACAGAAGAATGCTGGTTTTACTTTCAGTCGGCCAAAATTACCTTATTTTTGTGAATTAGTCTATATGTAAGATAGAAGGAGTATTGTGGGCTACTACTTAGATTTGGGAAAAGAGAAGAAGTTGGGGATCAATTATTTTTTTTTGTAACATATTTAAATGAGCAAGTATTTGAAGTTATTCACCTTTAAGATAGAAGGAGTATTATTTATTTATTGTCATCATTATTATTAAGTACAATGGTAAAGCAAAATATTATGTCATTTAAGAAATTTTTCAAGTAAGGTTGAAAAGTTAAATTGTATATTATTTACTTGAATAATGATGCTAATAGTCAACAAATATTTTTAATATACGTGTAATTACTAACAAATATTTTTTATGTATTTATATTATTTTTTATATTTAATAAAAAAATTATCGAAATAGTTGATTTCTAAAATCAAAAAATTATAAAGACATTAATTTGGGGCATAAAAACAATGGCTTCAATTGTATTATGTCACTAAATATGCATGGATTATAATTTGAGAAAGATATAGGTAGATTTAAAAAGTTTTAATATTTGCATGCTTATCTAACTCATCATGAAATTAAATTTGTACACATATTAATAAATTATTAATTGAATTGAATACATTCATGCATGAATCCATCATGATTTTGAGCCATTAATTGAATTGAATTCATTTACATGCATGAGTCCATCATGAAATTAAAATTGTACATGTATTAACAAGTCATGACTCATAAAAAGTAATACTCAAATTAAGCATTTAATTTCCAAAAAAAAATATTTATTAAAAACTTGCAAAATATAAAAATTAAGAAACTTGTATTTCAAACTCTAAAAACAGAGATTAAAAATTACACATAACGATCTCAACAATTCTACCACATTATTCCAAAAAAATTTAAACTCAAATAAAATTACTTTTTAATTAAATTCTTATTTTTCTCTTCAATCTTCTTGTAGTTCTTTTTTGCAACTTTCAAAATGATTCATTGTTTTATATTGTATCATTTGATAACCAAATCAAGAGCAATGCGCATTCTTGTTGTGTCGTCAATCTAAAATTGAAATATAAAATAATAAGTAACAAGTCATGAATTTAAAACTAACTAATAATTATTTAATAATATTAAAGTGTGCGTACTTTGAAGGAATAATTGTCATTTTTAGCACAATCTTTCATCCAAGTTGCTACCCAAATTTCACAATTATTACTGTTTTAATAGTGTAAAAAAAATCACATATAAAAAAGTATACAACATAATATTAAGAAAAATAAAATAGAGATAAGATTATATCATTATGAGCTAATTTTTTGTTCTCCTGTTTCTATATGCTTTGGATACTTTAGGCCTAACAGTGGTTTTAAGATCATAAAATAAGTCATCTTGAAGCATCTCTTCAATGTAGATAGCCTGTTAATTTGTTAAGTTAAATTAGTATAAATATTACTCCTATACAAACGCTTACATATGAATCATAGATGTTAACGCTATAGATTTAAATAATTACCAGCTTCCTAATATTAAAATTCTTTCTCTCCATTTTTTCATAGTTTGGCTTAGAGTCCAACCAAATTATTTGACGTTCGTGCATATCAAACATAACAAGATATAAATGGATGTTGTCCTCATTGACAGACACAAATATCTAAGTATAAAATCAAATTAAATAAATTTTAATAAAAGTAAATATTGAATATTAAAGTTATATTTAGTTCAAGTTAAAGTATTTTTACATTACGAAGAGTTTCTACCTTTCCCATAAAAGATTTTTGATACTGTACTATTATTTTGGAAAGAGGATTTTTTTCCATGAAATTGTCAGATTCAAATATATATGTAGCCACTTGTATGTCTGTTTCATCTAATTCCATTTCACAGATGGTCTAAATACAACCAGAAACCACTGTAATTGAACCAATACATAAAAATAAATTAGGAAATTTTTATAACACAAATTTTAGAATGCAAAAAAATTTAAAATCTTCAAAAGATCCACTTATAAAAAAGAACAAAAAATTGTAACTTACAAATGGTGCTTCAATTCCAGAATCGTTCTAGCGCAAATTTAAGTTGGACAAAGTGTTATGGTTGATGGAATATCCAGTTGGAGAACCCTTACCCAATAAAGACTTTGGAATTTAAGTTGGTGACGACTTTGGAGAATAGAGTTTTTTCCCAATTAAAACTGAACCTTTGCGTGGTAATTCTTTTTTACGCCCAGCATTAGTATTAGTCTTCTTGACTATTGTTTTAGCACTTTTGTCTACAGGAGACTTGAGTTTTCCCATAATAGCATCGGTTAGTGGTGTGCTGGGAATATGGGATGTAAAGGGAAGAGGGTATGGAGGCATATGCATATGAATTGAATGGGGTGTACATGGAGGTGAGGTTTGAGTAAATCCTAGAAAAGGACCATAAAAATTTGGCGGTATAGGGTGGAAGAAAGACATTATGGGTTGAGGTAAACCAATAGAAAAATTTGGTTGATTGATGGAATATATCTTCTGAATATTATTAACCGTTTCTTCCATTTGCTTGAGTTGTGTATCAATTTCTTCATATTTTTTATTGTTGACCTATTAAAGACATGAAATTATTTTAAAATAGGTTATTATTCTTTCAAAAATACCATTTTATTATTAAAATGAGTTTCATATTTTAAATTAATCAATTTTAACAAAATTGTATCTCATATTTTAAAATTTTATCAATCCTTTCTCAATGTCTTGAAGACGCGTGGTCAATATAGGAGTTGTAAACAATGATTTAAAATTGGATAAGAGTTCATTTGTCCGATATTGCATCAACGCTTCATTAAAGTTGTGTATCAATTCCAAAAGGTAGCACTTTTTACTAATATAATTCTTTATCAAGTGTAACAGCCCAGACCACCCGTTAGCACGATATTGTCCGCTTTGGCGCACAAGGCCTCACGGTTTTGCCTTTGACGATAGGGATACTAGCCGAAGCCCCCCACACTCACTCGTCAAAACGCGTCATGCTAGGGAGAGGTATCCACACCCTTATAAGGCATGCTTCGTTCCCCTCTCCAACCGATGTGGGCCTTACAATCCACCCCCCCTAAGGGAGTCCAGCGCCCTCGCTGGCACATCGATTCGGGTTCTGGCTCTGATACCATCTGTAACAGCCCAGACCACCCGCTAGCACGATATTGTCCGCTTTGGCGCACAAGGCCTCACGGTTTTGCCTTTGACGATAGGGATGCTAGCCGAAACCCCCCACACTCACTCGTCAAAACGCGTCATGCTAGGGAGAGGTATCCACACTCTTATAAGGCATGCTTCGTTCCCCTCTCCAACCGATGTGGGCCTTACAATCGATTAATTGATAATTGGGGGTTGTTCTATTTAGTTATCCCTTACTAGGTAAGGGAAAGTCAAGCAAGTTGGAAAGCTATTTCTATTCACAAGTCCCAATCCGCTTACTTGGAAGGATTGGTGTCAATGACTAGAGAGCAATCCAACAATAAACCCAATTACAATTTTTCTTTTAAGAATCCTAACTCAAGGTCTTCCTTTTAATCAACTCCCATCCAAGTTATGGAACTACTCGCTCATTGTGAATGTAGAATTCATAACATAGAAAAGGGAATTAAAGAAAGACATGATAAATAATAATCAAAGGGATCGATTAAAAATAAAAATAATTTGTGTATTAATAAATTCTAAAATAATCCGATAGTGAAATTGAGTAAATTAAGGACATGGAAGAGTAAGAGACAAGTAAAGAGAACGAACTAGAATGACGAAGTCTTGCTGAGGCAATAACTCTTCTCAATATCCCAATGCAAAAACAATAATAATTGAAATCCTAAGAACTATGAATGTGTAGAGAGAAAAACCTAGAGGAGGAGTAAAACTAGATCTAAAAACTAAAACTGTGTAGAATGAATTGTTCTCCCTCGTTTCTGCATGTTTCCTGGCTCTAGTATGCTTTTCTGGACCGAAAACTGGGTCAAAATAGGGCCCAAAATCGCCCCCAGGGAATTCTGCAGATTATGCAGATCGCGCATGTCATGCGATCGTGTCATTCATGCGGACGCGTCATTCGGCGTTTTACCTTGCCACGCGTGCGCGTCGTCCACGCCTCCGCGTCACTTGTGTAGTTCCAATCCGCGCGGTCGCGTGAGCCATGTGTCTGCGTCACTGGGATTTCCTCTGTCGCGCGGTCGCATGAGCCATGCGTCTGCGTCACTTCTCGCTGGTCATCTCCTCAATTTCTTGTGTTCCTTCTATTTTTGCAAGCTTCCTTTCCAATCTCCAAGTCATTCATGCTCTATAAAGCCTGAAACACTTAACACACAGATCACGATATCGAATGGAATAAAGGAGAATTAAAATACATAATTAAAAGTCTTTAGGAAGCAAATATTCAATCATGTAATAATTTTAGGAAGGAAATATAAATGCATGCCAATCATATGAATAAGTGGGTAAATATTTGATAAAACCATACAATTAAGCACAATATAAACCATAAAATAGTGGTTTATCAACCTCCCCACACTTAAACATTAGCATGTCCTCATGCTTAGTTGAAGGAGATAAAATAAATGAGTAGGAACATGTAGAACTCATGTAATGCAATGCAACATATATATATGTATGCAACTATATGATTCTTGTCTACTTGATCAAAGTAAATAGGCTCTTCAAGACAATCATAATTCAAACTCCACTAATTCAATTCTTATACAGTAAGAACAGATAAAAATGCAAGAAGACAGCTCATTAAAGCAGGGAACATAGAAATTTAAGCATTGAACCCTCACTGATGATGTATGTACACTCTAATCTATCTAGTGTATAGGGCAATCACTCGATCCTTCTCTAATCATGTTTTCTAATTTTTGTTCTTCTCCTAACCAATCAACAACATTTAATATATTAATGCAAACATCATGAGGTCTTTTCAAGGTTGTAATGGGGCCAAGGTAAGGGTAAGGATACATATATGGTTAAGTAAGCTTATAAATTGAATCTTTAATTAACCCAAGCTTCAACCCAACATATATATATTCTATATAACTTAAAATTCACACCTAGCTACCCAAAATTTCTCTTTCACATTCCATACTCATGTATCAACTTTTTATTTTAATTTTATCATACATGCATTGATCTTTGAATTCTCAACTTAGCATTGGGATAATTTTATCCCCTTATTTATTTATCGGATATTTTTGGATTTTTTTTTCAACATAAACATAAAAATAAACATAGCTAATCAATGCACATAGATTTTTAATTCTTATAGTTTCACATGAGTAGGTACCCAAATTCCCATTGTATTATCATGACACATTCCCTTATTATCTTGTGTTCCCACAATTTTCCATACTTAATTAACACACACAATTCTATCTTAAGCTAACCAAAGATTCAATTGGGGTATAAAATTATTTTTTCGCTTAAGGCTAGTAATGTGGTAAAATACAGAACAAATGGGATTTAAAGGCTCAAAGTGGTTAACAAAGGTAATTGAGAGGGTAGGCTTAATTTGGATAAGTGAGTTTAAACAAATAATGGCCTCAATCATATGCAAACATATAAATATATTAAACATTGGACGTATAGGATGAAACCAAATATAGATTACAATCATAGAGAAGTAAACACACAAGAATAAAATAATTATGGTTAAATAATGTAACCATGCATAAAGGCTCAAATCTCACAGGTTGTGTGTTCTTTAGCTTAAAAATCATGTTCCAAATACAACTTCAAGCAAATTTAACATAAAATTTTTAATTAAAGTTAGTGAAATTTTGTTCCAAAAATAGGGTCTTAGAGGAAAACTTATTGTCTTTTCAATCAAGTAGAACATGCATGCAACTAACCTATTACTATGCAATTTATCCTATTCTACAAAAGAAAACCTAACTAAATATCCTAATTTATTGGTGTTAGGGAAGAGAAATTACCTCCGGAAGTCATGTACTGATCGACCTCCCCACACTTAAGGCTTTGCACCGTCCTCGGTGCCATCTGTCAGGAACAAAGATGGGCTGGTAGCAGTATCTCCATAGTCAGGACCATCATGGCTCCCTGTGCTGGTAAAGGAAGTGGAGTCCGGGGTATCTGAGTCTCTGTAGTTTCCCTTTAGTAGCTCCTTGAGGTGTTTGAATCGGTGCTCATTACGGCGCTCTCTTAGCTTTGCTTTGTGTTCCTGCCGATCCAACCTTTCAAGTATTTGATGGAGTAGTTGATTGGTTGTAGGTGCTTGTGGTGTTAAAGGGGGAATGTCCTCAGCCGGTTCAGTAGGCTGGCTAGTAGTGGCTGCTGGAAGTCTAATATACTTCCCGTTAGGGACGTACTGATCATCCCGTGGAAGCATGGCTTTTGTGTCTCCAGCTCTGTAGGAGACTCCGGCTGCCGAGACGAGATCTGAGACCAAGGCGGGGAAAGGTAAGTTGCCCACAATTTGTACATATCCCATGGCATTCCGGATGTGTCTTGGTAGGTTCAGAGGCTGGTCTGTAAGGATGCACCATAGTAGAACGGCCATGTCTGCAGTGAAGGAGGATTCGTGAGTACTCGAAAAGACGTAATGGGACATGATTTGTGCCCATACGCGAGCCTCCAAGGTAAGTGTTGAAGCCGATATTCCCTTAGGACGGGAACAGTGGTATCCGTAGATCTATCTACTGCCAGGTAGTGCGATAACTCTGAGAACAACGTCCCAATCAAATTGGTACATCTGGTGCTTGAGTGCGGCTTCTTGAAAGGCGTCCAATCCTTCTGGAGCAGGGGAAAGATCTAGAGCTTATTGAATGGCCTCTTCTGTAATGGGGACTTGCTTCTGACGTACATAGACAGACTACAGGGTTGGCAGGTGGAAATTAGAGTAGAACTCAACTACCCAAGAAAGATTAGCCTGCCTTGGCTGTCTCTGGAGGAAACCCCATTGTCTTCGTTCAATTTGTGGCTCAACAAAGGTAGCAATATTGGGCGGGAGGATAAGAAAGCATTCGTTGTTGTAGCTCCGTTCTGCCAGGATAGGGAACATCTACTCACAGTAGCGATTGGAAAATCGCGCAGTGTCCTTTGCTGGGAAGGCTCTCTCTTTTTCATCAACCTTTATAATCCTCTTAATTCTTTTTGTTGAGGGCTTGACTGCAGTTGAAGAAGGCTCTGCCACTAAGGCTCTTTTTGTTCCTCTTCTTGCTGGTGGTTTGGGAGTAGCTTTCTCTTTTCCTTTCTTGGTGGCCATCCTGAAAAGGGGAAGAAAAAGTAACTTAAATTCAAAGAGATAGAGTAAGGAAGGGGATGGTATAAGTGATAAACAATGCATGGTAAAGAAGATGTCGTTAACACATGGTCATGACTACATGTGAAAAGTTCACCAATGGAAATATGGCAAGTGCATTTGAGGGCAATTAAATGCAAGGTGTTTATTGGCATGCAGGCAAAGGCATGAGTACCATAGATCAAGCATTTAATTAATCGAATGTGTTATCACTCATAACAAACTAGCCATCACGTTTGTATTGACAATTAAATTCAATTAATACAATAGTAAAGGAAATTTGTGAAAAGCAATCATTGGATAGTAGAATAGAATAACGTAGAAAGATGCATAATGCCATATGGGCGTTTTCACAAACACATAGCATGCATGGTAAATAAAGTAACGAAAATAATAATTTGAACATGCAAGCAACCCTTTAAAAAGTAATATATAATTGCCAAACAATTTTTTTGCAACAATCCACAAGCATATAATGAGAAATAATGACTCAATTAAATTTCTAATACCAATTAAAAGAAAAGAAAAAGAAATATGGATAATGAAAGTAAAAAGAAAAGAAAAGAAGAAAACACAAAAATAAGAAAGATAATGGAAAAGTAAGGAAGGAAGAAGAAAAACCTTGTTAATGGTGATGAGAAAGTAGAAAGTGAGAAAGAAGGAAGAAGGAAGAAGGAAAAAGGAAGAAATAAGGAAGGAAAAGAGAAAATGGGATTTGGGAAAAAAAGATAAGATATTTGGCAAATTAGGGTAAGCTGTGCAGCGCAATCGACGCGGACGTGTGGGTGACGCGTTCGCGCGACCTGTGCCTAGATTGATTGATGCGGTCGCGTCGGTCACGCGGTCGCGTCGGTCACGCGGTCGCGTGACACAGTTTATGCGACTGGCGCGAAGGCAGCCTCGCGCTCACACAACTCTCTGTTCGAAATCTTAAATTTGCCAAATTTTGGGTGATGCGATCGCGTGGGTCATGCGATTGCGTGAGTGGCCAATATTGGGGTATGACGCGGGCGCGTGGGGCACGCGTTCGCGTGGAAGGGACTGTGCGTCTAGCGCTAGTCCAGCACCACTCCAGCATAACTTTCGGCTATGCACCATTTTCACGTCGATTCTCAGGTCACGCGGCCGCGTGGGTGACGCGGTCGCGTGGGAGGCCAATGTTCCCACCCGACGCGGACGCGTGGGTGACGCGATCACGTGGGTGACGTGATCGCGTGGGGTGATTTGCGCCAGGGGCACGCCTCCAGTCACGCTCTTGCGTGACTCTCTGTTCGTTTATTATTCTCCCTAAGCCACCTGCGACGCGGACGCGTCAATGATGCGGTCGCGTCGCGTAAAATTTTTTTTTATAGAAATATGCAAATGCAGATGCAAGCTAAATGTACGAATAAGGAGAAGAGTTATTAAAAAAGAAAACTAAGAATAAAGAAAAGAACGATCATACCATGGTGGGTTGTCTCCCACCTAGCACTTTGCTTTAACGTCCGTAAGTTGGACGCTCCACTAGCTTAGTCTTCGGCTATGTGTGGATCTTCCAAGAGGAAGATCTTGAGCTCCTTGTTTTTCTTTAACTTCTCGCCATGGTACACCTTTAAACGATGTCCATCAACTTTGATAAGTTCAGAGCTTGAAGGATGACTTAGGTGAAAAACTCCGTACGGTTCGGCCTTCTCTACTGTGTATGGACCTTCCCATCTTG
The DNA here is from genome assembly GCF_000816755.2 of Arachis ipaensis. NCBI lineage: Eukaryota > Viridiplantae > Streptophyta > Magnoliopsida > Fabales > Fabaceae > Arachis > Arachis ipaensis. Next base: position 37,463,629 of record NC_029787.2, on the reverse strand, counting down.
ATCTTAACTTGCCTGGCATGAGCCTCAGTCGAGATTTGTAAAGGAGGACTAAGTCCCCAGGTTGGAACTCTTTCCTCTTGATGTGCTGATCATGTACAGCTTTCATCTTCTCCTTGTATAGCCTTGAGTTCTCATACGCCTCTAGGCGAAGGCTTTCTAATTCTTGCAGTTGCAATTTCCTTTCAGCTCCTGCTGTTTTAAATCCCATGTTGCACTCTTTTACTACCCAAAAGGCTTTGTGCTCTACTTCAACTGGGAGATGATAGGTTTTTCCATAAACTAAGCGGAAAGAACTCATCCCAATGGGTGTCTTGTATGCTGTTCTGTATGCCCAGAGTGCATCTTGTAGCCTGGTGCTCCAGTCTCTTCTATGAGGTTTGACTATCTTCTGCAAGATACGCTTTATCTCTCTGTTTGACACCTCGGCTTGCCCATTAATCTGAGGATGGTAGGCTGTTGCAACCTTATGAATTATCCCATGCTTCTTCATTAATCCTGTTAGTCTCCTGTTACAAAAATAGGTGCCTTGATCGCTCACGATTGCTCGTGGTGATCTAAAGCGACAGATAATGTGGTTTCTCACAAAGGAAACAACAATGTTAGCATCATCAGTGCGGGTAGGAATTGCTTCCACCCATTTGGAAACGTAATCCACAGCTAACAATATATAAAAATAACCATTAGAATTTGGAAATGGACCCATGAAGTCAATGCCCCAAACATAAAAAATTTTCACAGAAAAGCATAATTTGTTGAGGCATCTCATCCTTCTTGGATATATTACCAAATTTTTGGCATGGGAAACAAGATCTACAAAATTCAGCAGCGTCTCTAAAAAGAGTAGGCCACCAGAATCCACAGTCTAAGATTTTTCTAGCCGTTTTTTGAGGGCCAAAATGTCCTCCACTCTCAGATGAGTGACAGGCCTCTAAGATGGACTGGAATTCTGATTGAGGCACACACCGTCTAATTACCTGGTCAGCGTCACATCTCCATAAATATGGGTCATCCCATATATAATATTTAGACTCGCTTTTCAGCTTGTCTCTTTGATGCTTAGTAAAGTTTGGAGGAAAGGTGCAGCTAACTAGATAATTAGCTACAGGTGCATACCAAGGGACTACCTCGGATACTGCTTGCAGGTTATCAAATGGGAAATTATCATCTATAGGAGTGAAGTCATCTTTAATGTACTCAAGGTGACTCAAGTGGTCTGCCACTAAATTCTGGTTACCACTCCTATCCTTAATTTCTAAATCAAATTCTTGTAGTAGCAGTATCCAACGTATAAGCCTTGGTTTGGATTCCTTTTTACTAATAAATACTTTAGAGCTGCATGGTCTGAATACACTACTACTTTCGTACCAAGTAAATAGGCTCAGAATTTGTCCAGAGCAAAAACAATAGCAAGAAGCTCTTTCTCAGTAGTAGTGTAATTAGACTGAGCGGCATCTAAAGTTTTAGACGCATAAGCTATAACAAAGGGGTCCTTACCTTCACGCTGAGCCAGTGCTACTCCTACTGCATGGTTGGAAGCATCGCACATTATTTCAAATGGTTGGCTCTAGTCTGGTCCTCTCACAATTGGAGCTTGAGTCAGGGAGGTTTTCAGCTTATCGAACGCTTGTTTGCAATCCTCACTAAACTCGAATTCAATATCCTTCTGCAGTAGTCTGGATAAGGGAAGTGCTATCTTACTGAAGTCCTTAATGAATCTCCTGTAAAAACCTGCATGGCCAAGGAAAGAACGGACTTTTCTCACAGAAGAGGGGTAAGGTAAACTAGAAATAACATCCACCTTTGCTGGATCAACAGAAATGCCAGTATTAGACACAACATGTCCTAGTACAATCCCTTGTTTAACCATAAAGTGACATTTTTCAAAATTCAATACAAGGTTTGTACTGACACATCTATCTAATACTCTAGATAATCCATCTAAGCAAAGGCTAAAGGAATCACCGTATACACTAAAATCATCCATAAAAACCTCCATACGGTCGTCAATAAGATCAGAGAAAAGACTCATCATGCACTTTTGGAAAGTAGCTGGTGCATTGCACAAGCCAAAGGGCATTCTCTTGTAAGCATAAGTCCCAAAAGGACATGTAAAAGTTGTCTTTTCCTGATCTTTAGGAGCTATATGAATCTGGAAATAACCTGTGTATCCATCTAAAAAACAATAATATGATTTATCTGACAGGTGATCCAGCATTTGATCAATGAATGGAAGAGGATAGTGATCCTTACGAGTGGCCTGGTTGAGGCGTCTGTAGTCAATGCAGACTCTCCAGGCGTTCTGAACTCTGGTTGCCATAAGCTCTCCATGCCCATTCTTCACTGTAGTGACTCCAGACTTCTTGGGTACCACTTGTACTGGGCTTACCCATTCGCTGTCTGAGATGGGATAGATGATATCTGCCTCCAGTAGTCTGGTCACTTTCTTTTTGATAACCTCTAAGATAGTGGGGTTCAGTCTTCTCTGGGGTTGACGGACAGGCCTTGCTCCCCCTTCTAGAAATATTCTGTGCTCACAAACTTGAAGGTTGATGCCTACTATGTCTGCCAAACTCCAACCAATTGCCTTCTTGTGCCTCCTCAGCACACTAAGTAATTGCTCTTCTTGTTGAGAAGTGAGTTCCCTTGCAATGATAACTGGAAACTTCTGCTCGTCTTCAAGGTAAGCATATTTGAGGTGTGGAGGTAGGGGTTTCAATTCTAGCTTCTACTTATGGTCAGGCTCTGGATTGTCTGGAGCTGGTGACAATGGTAAAGTACTATCATTGTCCTCTGAGAATGTCCCCACACTTGGACCTTGTCCTATGTACTTCTCTTCAAACTCCTCCTGGTGAACTTCAGCCATGGTTTCATCTATGATGTCACACTAGAGGATAGAATGATCTTCTGGAGGATGCTTCATAATTCCATTCAGATTGAAGCTTACTACTCGGCCGTCTATTTCAAAAGAGTATGTTCCTGAAAAAGCATCTAATTTGAACTTCGAGGTCTTCAGGAATGGTCTTCCGAGTAGGATTGATGATGGCTTCTCTGAGTCATTTTGGGGCATCTCCAGGATATAAAAATCAATGGGAAATGTGAGCCCCTTAATGCCCACTAATACATCTTCAGCAACTCCAGCCACTGTAATAATGCTTTTATCTGCTAACACAAAACGAGCTGCCGACCTTTTTAAGGGAGGGAGCCTCAAAATATCATATATAGACAAAGGCATTATACT
>NC_029787.2:37454472-37459579 GCF_000816755.2 Arachis ipaensis | reverse complement strand
GGTTTCATCTATGATGTCACACTAGAGGATAGAATGATCTTCTGGAGGATGCTTCATAATTCCATTCAGATTGAAGCTTACTACTCGGCCGTCTATTTCAAAAGAGTATGTTCCTGAAAAAGCATCTAATTTGAACTTCGAGGTCTTCAGGAATGGTCTTCCGAGTAGGATTGATGATGGCTTCTCTGAGTCATTTTGGGGCATCTTCAGGATATAAAAATTAATGGGAAATGTGAGCCCCTTAATGCCCACTAATACATCTTCAGCAACTCCAGCCACTGTAATAATGCTTTTATCTGCTAACACAAAACGAGCTGCCGACCTTTTTAAGGGAGGGAGCCTTAAAATATCATATATAGACAAAGACATTATACTCACACATGCTCCTAAATCACACATGCAGTCAGAAAATACTACACCACCAATAGTACAATTAACCATACATGGACCTGGGTCACTACACTTTTCAGGTAAACCTTCCATTAAAGCAGATATAGAACTACCTAAAGGAATAGTTTCTAATTCATTAATTTTGTCTTTATGTATACATAAATCTTTTATAAACTTTGCATATTTAGGTACCTGTTGAATAACATCAAAAAGGAGAACAATTACCTCAACCTTTTTGAATAGTTCTACCATTTTGGAATCGGGTTCCAGCTGCTTCCTGGGCTTCCTTGCAAGTTGTGGAAATGGAATAGGAGTGGCGTTTTCTGCAGTGCCTGCACCCTTTGGTTCTTCTTCCTGTGATTGAGCTTCTTCTTTTTCAGCCATGTCCTGTATGTCCTCCTCCTCTTCAACATCTTCTATTTCCACTACCTCTTCAGCTGAGGCGTGTTCTGGTGGGCTTGGCTCCTCCTGATTCCACTCTTGCAGTATGGTTCTGGACCTTAGGGTGATGACATTGATGCCACCCTTTGGATTGGGTAATGGTTGAGAGGGGATTCCACTGGAGCTCAAAGGCTGGTTATTGGAGTTATTCATTGATCCAATCTGTGAGACAAGAGCTTGCAAGGTAGAGTTCAGACCATTTAGTGTAGCATAAAGGTTATTTTCCATGGCCTGTTGTCTCCGATCAATAGATTGTAGTAACTCATCATTAGCAGATGAAAAAGGATAAGTAATTCGAGAGGTCTGCTGTTGGGTATTCTGTGGTCCTTGGGATTGCCTCAGGTGAGGTGCTCTGTAAGGTTGGTTCTGGTTCTGCTGCCTGTTGTTGTTATTATTCCACCTCTGATTTCCCTGATTGTCTCTGCCTCCTCTGTTATTGTTGTCCCTCCAATTCTGGTTAGAATTGTCCTGCCATCCATGGCTGTAACTGTCACCTTGATTGTACCCTTGGTTGGGGCGGTCATAGAAGTTATGAGTGGCTGCCACGGTGTTGTCTTTCTGCTGGAGCTGCGGACATTCATCAGTATAATGGCTATAATCAGCACAGACTCTGCAAACTCTCTGTGGGACTAACTGTTGGCTTTGCTGTGGTGGAGAAGGTTGAGCTTGCTGAGCTTGTTGTTGATTCAATTGCATCTGCTTCAGTAAGTTGGTCATTTCACAGATACTCTGAGTTAGAGCAGCAGTCTCTTTGCCAGAGGATATTTCTGCAACAGCTTTTGAATGGCCTTGTTTCTACCTGTGATTCCGAGTAGATTCAGCTAAGTCGCTGATCAATTGCCATGCCTCATCAGTGGTCTTGTACTTTTTCATAGACCCATTGCTTGCACTTTCCAATGTGGTCTTATCTTGGGGCCTCATGCCCTGTGTGACGTAACCAAGCAACACTATCTTGTCAATCATATGGTGGGGGCATGCTTCCAGAAGATTATTGAAGCGCTCCCAGTATTCATAGAGAGTCTCGGATTCATCCTGAACAATCATGGAAATGTCTTTTCTCAGTTTATCAGTAACTTCTGCTGGAAAGAACTTTTCCAAAAATTCTCTTCTAAGTGTATCCCAGTCAAATACAGTTACTGCGGGTTGAGTGTAGTACTACTCTCTTGCCTTTCCCTCAAGAGAGAATGGGAAGGCTTTTAACAAGATTGAAGTTTCATCTGTACCATCACGCCTGACAATAGAACAGGCTGCTTGGAAATCTCTCAGGTGCTTGATAGGCTCTTGAGCAGGTAAGCCATGAAACTTGGGCATTAAATTGAGCAGTGCGGTCTTTATTTCAAAGTCTGTAGCCACCGCTGGATGATGCGCTTGAAACGGTTGCATTGAAAAATCAGGGGCTCCAGCCTCCTGGATAGTAACTCTTATAGGTGCTGCCATGTCACCTACACGTAAATCAACCGAATCAGTAGAATGGAAGCTGGTTTCTTCCTCAAATGACGTTTCAGATCTGCCCTCAGAGAGGACTAACTGACACCGAGCTTGCCTTATTCGTGAAATAGTTCTTTCAATCTCAGGATCAAATACTGGCAAGCTTGGATCAGGAAGTGAACGCGTCATCTAACAAAAGAAACATGCAGCTCATAGTAGCAAAATAAAATAAAATGCAAATAAATAAATTCCAATTAATAACTTTAGCACTCTATTGCAACTCCCCGGCAACGGCGCCAAAAATTGACATGGCGGAAATTGGCGAGTTAAGAATTGTTATAAGATATGCGTTGCAAGTATAGTTCTCAACCAACCAGAAATCCGCCTATCAATTTAGAAGGTTGTCACAAAATTTAACTTAAAATACTGGGAGTATGAGTCCCAGGTCATCTCCCAACGAGTTACAGAAAAGTGTGCTATTTTATTAATCAGATGTTTTAAAAAAATTGGTTTGAGTTGAATAACAGGAAATTAAATTAGAGAAATTATGTAATTTTAAATAAAAGCCTTGGCTGGGAGTGGATTAGTTGGAAGCCCTATTCTTGTTGGAGTACTCTCAAGATTAATTGATAATTGGGGGTTATTCTGTTTAGTTATCCCTTACTAGGTAAGGGAAAGTCAAGCAAGTTGGAAAGCTATTTCTATTCACAAGTCCCAATCCGCTTACTTTGAAGGATTTGTGTCAATGACTAGAGAGCAATCCAACAATAAACCCAATTACAATTTTTCTTTTAAGCATCCCAACTTAAGGTCTTCCTTTCAATCAACTCCCATCCAAGTTATGGAACTACTCGCTCATTGTGAATGTAGAATTCATAACATAGAAAAGGGAATTAAAGAAAGACATGATAAATAATAATCAAAGGGATCGATTAAAAATAAAAATAATTCTTGTATTAATAAATTCTAAAATAATCCAATAGTGAAATTGAGTAAATTAAGGACATGGAAGAGTAAGAGAAAAGTAAAGAGAACGAACTAGAATGATGAAGTCTTGCTGAGGCTGTAACACCCTACCATACAGAGTCTTATGCTTAAGTCATAATTCAGAGATGGCAAGGTATTACGACCTCTAAAACAAAAATTTAGTACGTATAGTAGTATGAATAATTGATTATAACTAGGAGCCTTTGTAGAAAAAGGGGGTAAACAAAAACCGTAACTCGAACGGGCAACACTCCGATCGATAACGTAACGAACCGGGATAAGCTAACGCGAGATCATATATATAAAGAGTGTCAAAAACAAGAATATCAAGACTCAAAACCCGGCTGCGAAGAGAACCGGTCCGAGCATAGCAATATATACATATGATAAAATAAGGAAACCCCAAAGGAAACCCAAAGGGACACAAATACAGAAAACCTATTCTCCAAAAATCCCCTCTAGAAGGAGTCATTACAGTTTGTATTATTTAATGGAGATAAAAGTATCTAAACAAGATATATAACCCAAAACAGAGTCCCGAGAACAAAGGATCTTCGCTAATCCAGAAGTCTCCAGCATGCCTCAACGAGAAGCCTAGCGTCCTGCATCTGAAAACCACAAAATCCGCATGGGTGAGAACCAGAGGTCCCCAGCACAGTAACAGCTTCCACATATATAATACATAATAATAGAGGAAAGCCGAAGGCAATCCTAGAATTAGCAAGTAATATGCAGTCAAATAGGCAATCTCAAACAATTCATGTAGTATGCTTATGATGCATGCCTGTCCCTAGTGGCTGATGATATCATCTGTCGGTTATAGAGCCAACTCGACAAGTCCTGGTAGCTAACCATTGGACTGTCCCTCTGTCGTGCATCCCCAACTCGAGTTATACTCATCATAAACTTGATCATAATCATGATCCATATCCATCACCCTCACTGGTGAATATTTATCCATTACCATCACTGGTGAATATTTACGGGGGCGAGCTCATCCGGGCCTTTCACAGTGCCCGGCCACACTTACGACATTGGGTTAACAGAGCTTCGAGTCTCAACCTGGAGCACATGGTGGCTAGCTATTGCTACTACCCAGGGAAACTCTCATCTCTAATGGTGGAAGTGCAAACATTCACAATTCAATCAACAGCATATATGCATTTATATTTGGCCATAAACATGGCTCCACCGTAACACGGCAAAAATCTAGCCATCCGGCTCATGGTTAAATCCATAACCAGCCAATTCATTAACAATTACGGCCATTCGGCCCATGGCATAACAAGCACTTCCACCGCCATCCTCCACATCTCACATAATCATCTTTGATCCTGATGGATCATTCATTTTTCCCTTGCTTCACTCGCAAGTTACCACATTCACTAGCCCTTTTCCTCATGCTAGGCATATCATAATAATTTAAGACATAAGTGGTGAGATCGGAGGCTTAGAAGTATGAAGTTTGGCTTTTAAAACTCAAAAATCAACTTTGGGATGAAAACAGGGCCACGCGTACGCGCACTCCACGCGCACGCGTGGATGATGCTTTCTCGAAGAACGGCACATACGCGCCAAGTGCGCCTACGCGCGAGGGGTCATTCTGCTAAAAATTTTCTAGGTTAAAAGCTGCAGAATTCACAGATTCAACCCCCAATCTTCCGACGGTCATAACTCTCTCATTTTAAATCATTTTTCACCCGTTCTTCGAACGGCATGGACATCCCGGATCCAATTTCATTTCTAAACAGATTTGGCACAAATCAAAGATCCATAGTCCAAGTTATGTCCCGTTAAAGTATGCCCAAAAACCATATTTTCATTCAAAACCACAAAGTGCCATTTTCAAAACAAGCCACTT
>NC_029787.2:37440397-37453477 GCF_000816755.2 Arachis ipaensis | reverse complement strand
TGTGAGGAGAGAGAGTGCTGAAAACTAGGGTTTTGGTTTAGTTATGTTGGGCCAAGGGCCCACTTTGGGTCCGGTTGGACCTGTTTGGTCCGTTCGGTCCAATCTTGGTCCGATTTCCATAAAATTGGTACCGAAATTCTCGTCTCAATTTCCTCTATCATATTAAGCCATAAAAATATCATTTTTGGCTTTCTAGAATAAATTCTCATATATGGGTTAATTATCCGTTAATTAACCGGATCTTACAGAGGCAATAACTCTTCTCAATATCCCAATGCAAAAACAATAATAATTGAAATCCTAAGAACTATGAATGTGTAGAGAGAAAAACCTAGAGGAGGAGTAAAACTAGATCTAAAAACTAAAACTGTGTAGAATGAATTGTTCTCCCTCATTTCTGCATGTTTCCTGGCTCTAGTCTGCTTTTCTGGGCCGAAAACTGGGTCAAAACAGGGCCCAAAATCACCCCCAGGGAATTCTGCAGATTATGCAGATCGCGCATATCATGCGATCGCGTCATTCATGCGGACGCGTCATTCGGCGTTTTACCTTGCCTCGCGTGCGCGTCGTCCAGACCTCCGCGTCACTTGTGCAGTTCCAATCGACGCAGTCGCGTGAGCCATGCGTCCGCGTCACTGCGATTTCCTCTATGTCGCGCGGTCGCGTGAGCCATGCGTCCACGTCACTTCTCGCTGGTCATCTCTTTAATTTCTTGTGTTCCTTCCATTTTTGCATGCTTCCTTTCCAATCTCCAAGTCATTCATGCCCTATAAAGTCTGAAACACTTAACACACAGATCACGGCATTGAATGGAATAAAGGAGAATTAAAATACATAATTAAAAGTCTTTAGGAAGCAAATATTCAATCATGTAATAATTTTAGGAAGGAAATATAAATGCATGCCAATCATATGAATAAGTGGGTAAATATTTGATAAAAACATACAATTAAGCACAATATAAACCATAAAATAGTGGTTTATCACCCGTCCTGTTCGGAGCTCCTTTTTGTGCCATCGTGAACCCCATTATATGACAATTTCTAACACCATAAAAGTACAAACTATCAGCCTGTGCTTTATCAGCGTCAGTCATTGTTCGATATGTCGGAACAAATTGGATATACTTAGGTGGGATGAGGTCATGGTTGTGAGTCTCTTCAAATTTGGTGACCCGCCACTTTTGTAAAATCAAGTCATAGAGAAATCTAATCTTTGCTTGACACATTACATGTGTCATTGGCTTGAGATACTTTTTTCTGTTCTCCATCTCTAAGTACTTTTTTCTACGTGTAACCTCTCTGTTACAAACCATCTGTCGCATATTAAGGTTTTCATTGAAATCTTGTCCTTTTTCGTCAAGCCTCACAACAAAACCGTGCACTCTTGCATAATTTCTATAAAAATCACAACATTGATCAACGGTGTCAAATTCAATACCCCATATGTCATCATAGCTTAATTCGTTCAACTTCTTCTCAACTTCTTGAATTTTATAGCTACAATTCGACACCTCCATGGATTCACTAAATTTATCATCATTGTTGATAATATCTTCATCCTCCTCCTTATCAGAACTACTATCATACTCAAAACACAGCTCATCACATTCGATAGACTCCTCTAAGTTCTTATTGTCATCAATGTTCATGTTTATGATGAAATTCTATTGAAAAAATAAATCATAAAAATATTTAATTAAGATACTAACAAATTTTAGAAAAAATAACTTAACAAAATAAAATAAATAATAAATTAAGCAATTATAATCCGTCAGATTCAAAAATCCCATATTCAAAAAATCCCATAAAAAAATAACAAATGTTTTCTAAATAATAAATCATAATTTGAAATAGGAGGACTTTTACATGTTAATCTCATGTACTTTGAAAGTTTACTAATCAGTTTTTAAAAGTTAATAACATCAAATCTTTTTTTAATGCTAATTATGCTATTTTAGAGAACCAAACACAATCCAAGGTATAGATCAGACGAAATAGGCATAAGTTTCATGACTATAATTTCCTATAATTCCATATATTAGATAAATAGAAAAGCCACAACTAAGACTGCCATGATAGGTCAAATTCCCTGAAACTTTAAACAAAAATAAAAAAACTTAACTGAGCTTCATGAAGTGGCCAAAATAATTAATTAAAATACTTACAAAGTTTACAAAAAATGTGAAAAAAAAAGCTAAAACAAATGTATTCTGAATAATAAATTATCATTTGAAAATTTACTTTTCACAGGTTAATATCATGTATGCTGTTCTCGGGGATTTCGAGATCATACCGATATGCAAGCTTCAGCAAGAACTCAAACCATTTTATCCCAACAAGCCAATTACCATAATTCCTTTTCTTTATTCTTTTCTTTCTGAAACTTTAATCTACTAAATTGACAATAATTTATTGTGGATAATGTTTTAATTCTCATTGTTAACCAGAATCTTAAAATGTGAATGGATGAAAAATACGAAGACTACTTCAAGGAACGCAAAGTAGTCAGCAACCTGTTTGACTAATGCAAATGCTTTTCATGGAATTGGTATACACACAACCAATCATTTATTTTTTCTTCTGTAATTTGGAGTGATAATTAAAGAAGAATCTAAATAGCAATTTTAGGATTAAACAGTGAACTTATACTGGCTCAACAACTAAAAAGATAATTTCAATTAGGCAAGTGATTACTTCAGATTCCAGAATCAATCATAACATATAGAGCAATTAATCTAAAAGATCAATCTATATAGTAGATATACAGCTCAAAAAATTATATTCATGGCAGCAAATTTGATCCATAAAGGAATCAACAAAATGAAATTCATCACGGTTTGAACATACAAGCATCGAAACAAGCCCATATAACAAAAAAATGAAATTCATTGTTTGAAAGAGGGTGAACAGAGAATAATTTAAAGGATGAAAACCTAACCTAATGTCAGGGGTCACGTGTGAAAGTCAGAGATGGTGATGGAGAACGCGGCTATGCTGGTGGATCAGAGGCGGCGAACACAGGGGTCACGGAGGCTCAAGACGTGAGAGACGGCGGCAACACTGCTGTTGGAGGCGAAAACAGGGGGCGCTGTAATCGGGGTCACGGAAGCTAACGACGGCATAGACGGTGATGGAGATGGAGATAGACGAAGGCATGAGAGATAGAAGGGATCTGGCGGTGTCGGTGAGTAGTGGTAAACGGCGGCGGTGAACGGCAATGGTGGGAGAGGTTCAGATCTGAGGGGTTGGATGTTCAGGAGTCTGACTTAAAATAAAAGACAATAACTAGTGTGTTTGGGAAGAGAACACTGATGGAAAAGGGAAGATATTTTTTATTTTAAGTTTGTATTAATTTTAATAAACAAAAATACTTAACCATAGTTAATCATATATGATTAAAGTATATATGTATTTGTATTTGTATACAAATAATATTTAATATACTTTTAAAATACATTAAATTTTAAATTTTTAAAATTATTTAATTATTAATTAACTGAAATAAATAATACCACATGTCTATATTGTATTGGTCCACATATACAAGGTATGAGTTTTTATCACAAATGTTGGGGTATGAAAGCAATCACTTTTTTCTTAGGATACACAAAATGGTCTCATATATCATTGTTATTTGTTACTACTTTTTTTTTGGGTGACTTTTGTTACTACTTGACTATGCTATTCTATTTCTTTTAAACAGTTGCATTTTATTGATAACTTAATATATTTTCTAAATAATCCTATTCAACTTAAATAGTACTCTCTACTCTTTACTATCTAGAGTAAAAGAAATATGTATGATTGCAACCATATAAAAAGTTTGACATTGCTGGCTTGACACCTTCAACTATTGCCAAAAAAAAATATTAATAATGAATAATACTATATATTTAAATTTCTTTATTAATTAAGTTTAACTAAATTGATTTAACATAATAAATTATGATCTAATATTATTTCAAATTTTATTGTTTAATTTAATTGGACTTAGTTCATAAAAAAATTTAAATGTGTAACATTACTCATTAATAATTCTCTTGTTCAGCATTATTTAAAATACAAGAATTCAAAGAAGACTACATCTATCTACAACCAAATCAAGTAGAAACACCACATCGATGTATGTAGAGAGATTGTTCCCTCCAAAAAAGAAGAACCAAAGATGTCTCCTATAATTTATGACCTCATTTTAGTATTCATTCCATTATTGTACGTGTGAATAAATAGGAATAATTTAAAAATAAAAAATCTTAAAATTTTTTTTTTGAGAAGACAATGACAACCACAACTAAAAATTCATCATCAATTTTGGTTTTCTTTTTATGTCTGCTGCAATTCTTCGGCATTTGTTTTGCACCAACAACATTAAGTTTATGCAATTACGCCAACATCTCGAGTTTTTGCAGTTCGGTCTGTCTCGAATTTTAGTGATTTTATCATTTTGAGTTTTAACAGTTTTGTGTGCTCTCAATAATTTTATCTGTAATATCCTAATACATTTTAAATTTTTGCAATTTATCTGCACTTTTTCTTCACATTTCTATCTACACTCCAATTTTTTGTAGTGGTTTCAAAATATTTGAGAATTTTATTTACATACTATTATAGTTTTTTTACTTTGTCATGTTTTTAATAAGTTGCAAACTCAAGTAACTTGAGTTTGAGAAGGAAATATCTATAAAAATGGTATATGGTTTTAGAAGAAGGAAAAAAGTAAAATTAAGAGAACGAACAAGACGTTATCAATTTAGGAGTGACATTATCATCTATTAATTTTATATTGTTTAGTTTGATATTAAATAAATTACATAATTATGATTAAATTATATCGTTGGACTATAAATAAATAATTTTTATTGTATATTGACATAATGACATCTGAATATTAAATTTATTTTTAAATTAATGAATTCTAAACTCGTAATTGATATACACTAGTTATTATTATGGACATAAAGACTTTATATCAAATATTATTTAAACCATGTATAACCAAGTGTCTTATAAAAGCTTATTGAACGGAGATATAAATTATAAAGCAGAGTTTTTTTTTCTATCAAGTTAATAATTATAATAACAAAATAGTTATTGGATAATTGAAGAATATATAATTAAATAGATCTGTAAAGTTGCAAACCAAGATATTATCATCCTTGATCTATAGGTTTGTAGAAATGATCCATAAATTATGATTATGTTAAAATGAATTAAACAAACACAAACAACTCATGGATCTTTGGGGTTATACTTTAATCCTCAAAATTCAAAATCACAATTTCAAACTAAAACCAAACTAGTTAACAAAAATAAAATGAGTTCGAAGCCACCAGCAACACAATAATTGAAAAAACAAAATATTTTGATTAACTAGTTTAGTAGAGACTGCGCGAACGCAGGCCTCTGCTGTCACAAATTATGACGTAGGCTCCACCACTTGGGTAGACCTTAGGACAGCACCCCTCCCAAGTGCAATGGAGGTCGCTACCCTAGGCCATGGGCCTTTTTGATCACCCATCGACCTCGTCCAGGTAAGTATGTTGCAATTGTCGTCATGCCTTTCATTTTATATTGTATCGCAACATTCTCATAGACATATTTTTTCAATGTGGTACATTAATATAGCACGCCTTCTTTCGATCCATTAGTAAAAGAGTAGGAGAAATTTCAAAGAAAAAAGGATCAGCCACTCACATAAGAAAAAGGAAAAGAAAGTAACAAAAGAAGAAAAAAACAACAAAGAAAGAACAAGAGAAAACCTGATAAGATTGAAGAGCAAAGTGAATTATGGGTATAAGAATAAAAGTAACAAGGAACCAGGAGATATAGAAGGAGAAATAATCAAGAGAGGCTCCAGAGGAAGTCAGAACAAAATCAAGGTCTGGAGAAAGGAAGAGAATTGTTTCTAGTCAAGTTGGTGATGCTAAACCTGTTGCAGTGATCTTATTTTCTTTTTTGTTGTATCTTGGGAAGTAGAGGAGAGTGGATTGTATAAATGAGCGAGTGTGAAAATTCATAACCATTGGTGGCTAAGAAAATAAGTCATGTCTTCTAGTGCAAGAAATCCGAGTAATAGTGATAGAAGAGCATGGTGTGTTTTTTGGATGTTATTTGATATGGTTTCAATGTTGTGCGTTTTGATATATGGATATCTTCTTTGTTAAGCTATTTAGATGGTATCATTTTGAAAAATTTTTGTCTAGGTCTTAGTTTTAGTATGGAGAGTATTTTATTTTGCTTGTGATTCTGATTAGAGAATTATTATTTGTGATATTTTGTAAGCACTTATTGCTTATTTTATCCTCAATAGAGTCGAGAGTTTTGAACCAATTAAAAAAAATTGCCATTCAACAATTAATTCAAAAATTTTCAAACAATCAAATCCCAGAATTAGCATAATTTAGTGTAATTCTAAGAATGTGAAATCATAAACTCTATAGGTATATTTCAAACTTTTTTATGATTAAAATATCAATATTTATATTGTTCTGTATACAAAAATAGTTCATGTACTCTTCAGAAAATTTAACATGAATAAAATTCAATTTTATCATAATTTTTTCAATTCTCTAGCTTCAAGTATTAATAAATTAAAAGTCCAGTAATTTTTTAAATTAGAATACATAACCCTTGAAACCTTGGGTATAAAAAAAATACAAAAACCTGACAAATTTAATGTTGGAAACAATTTTATCATTCACTATACTAAATAATTAAACTCCGTTTAGATAGGGACCGCGCGAACGCAGGTCCCACTATCACAAATTATGACGTAGGCTCCACCACTTGGGTAGACCTTAGGCAAGCACCCTTCCAAAGTGCAATAGAAGTCACTAGCCTAGGCCATGGATTTTGTTGATCTTCCATTGACCCCATCCAGGTAAGTATCCTTAAATTGCTGTAGTATCTCGTCTTTTATAGTGTATTAAAGATTTCTCACACTCCTCTCCGATCGATGTGTGACTTCAAATGCCAAATATATTGCCTCTTGCTTCTTGCTCTTAATGTGGGACTTGAATATTTCGTTCAATGAGCCCAATAAATATCTGGTTATTAGTCTTCAATTAAAGAAACTTCACATTCTAAGAATGTGAAAAAAGAAACTTCAGATTCTAAGAATGAAAACATATTTAGAAGCCGAAAGACAAGAGAAACAAAATTATAAAAAAGCAGCTGAAGAATGAAGAGAACTATTTTTATCAAAACTTATCAAATGATACCATATTTATTATTTTAGATGTTCATATTTATACCGGAAAAAAAAGAATTAGAATATGTTGAGTTTTGCATTGATCAAATCAAATGCTTAAAAAACATATGTTAGGTTACTAAAATGGATCTTCTCAATTTTTTTGACAATTAAAAGAGTAAAGTGTGATCTTTTACCATTAATTTTATAAGTGAAATAAAAAAATATAACAAAAAAGTATTAAAGAGTTAGAGAACACATTTACTCCTTCAATTATTAAAAAATAAAAGGATTCATTTCTTTAGGTTACAAACTTTTTTTTTCCATTAAGATACATTAATTTATGTATTTATCTATTCTTATGTTAGGTCATATCTTCCTAGTTCTACAAAATTCGTTAACTGACATATTTATATACTCTAGTAGAAATTCAATTCAAACACATACCATTCTTCCTAATTAACAAATACCTTCAAAGTTATATTAGGTTAAATTAATAATAATGATTAAATTGTATCATTAACCTATAAATTGATACTTTTCATTGTATTCACATAATAACATCTGACTATCAAATTTATTTTTAGATTATTATCATAAATTTTAGAAAAAATTTCATTCTCCTCTCTTAAGAGATGTTAAAATAACATTTTTCTCCCTTCTATTTGTAAGATGTACATTCTCCTCCTCTATAACTTTAAAAAAACTCCTTTTTAATCTATTTTAAATTTTGTGTTAATTAATGTTAACTCTATCCATTTTTCAAGAAAAAATAAATTTTTTTATACAAAAATATATACCAAAAAATAATAATTAAATTATTTTTCTAAGATACCAATCAATAATTCTTTAATTATTAAATTGTGATTTTACCAAAATTTTTGTTAACAATTATAATTATATTTTATTAATAATTTTTTTATATCAATATATATTATTTTAACATTAAATAAAAAAATCTTGGTAAGATCAAAGAGGAAAGAAAGGGGTGTGACAAAAGGGGCTTAAGAAGGGAAAAAAAGGCTGATGGTGTGTGTGTGTAATGTGAGTTTTCTCTTCTGGCTTGATATCTTTTCTCTCTGTGCACTCTCTCTGAAAACTCCACATTCTAATTCCAATCCCCTTTGCAGGTGAACCTGGACCACATTCATTGATTCCTTCATTCCTTCCATCTAATTCTTTCATACTTTGATTACTTAGATTCTTCCCTAATACTGTTATACTATACTTGTGCTGTTATACTACACTTGTACTGTTTCAATTCTTCATCAGAATTCTCTATAGCTTGCAATTGTTATCAATTGGTGCTCTCATTGAGTTACAATGACAGAGAATACTCGTCTCCAAACGTTGCAAGCTGCAATTTCTCGTTTAACCGAGCAATCGGATGGCTACACCGAGCAATTCGCCTCTATCACTCAAACACTTGGGTCGTTATAGGAGCAGTTCGCGCAGCACTTGGTAGAATCCCCGAGACGCGGCCCTTCCTCCCCTATCTTTGGCCACCCTCGGCAGATGAAAGTGGATTTCCCTCGTTTCTCTGGCACGGAGGATGTTTCCCAATGGATCTATCACGTAGAACGCTTCTTCCACATCTATGATATCCCAGAGGACCAACGATTGGATCTGGTAGCCATCAATTTGGAAGGCCGGGCCCTTGCTTGGTTTCAGATGTGAGAGAGACTTGAACCTATGGCCGATTGGCTTGCCATCTCCACTGCCTTGCAAATGCAATTCGGACTGTCCCACTTTGAAAACCCCCGAGAGGAGCTACTAAAATTGAAACAATCCACCACGGTGAATGCTTACTTTGAATCCTTTAATGACTTAGCCGCCTGTGCATATGGCTTAGATGATGCTTTGCTTCTTGATTGCTTTGTGGGTGGTCTTCATCCGAAACTGACACGGGAGGTGAAAGCCCACTCCCTGATCTCTTTATTGCAAGTGGTTTCTCTGGCCAAATTATTTGAGAAAAAGTTTCTGCCCCAAATCCAACGCTGGCGTTCTGCCACTGCTCAGCCACACCAACCGCCGGCTCGGCTTACCGCCGCCTTAGCCCTAAAACCACTCACTACTGTTTCCCCTGCACAACCGCTGCCTCAAAATCCTCCTCTGCTCCCCAACCCTCCAAAGCCTAGCACAATGCGCAAATTAACCCCAATGGAGATACAGTTTTGGCGAGAAAAGGGAATCTGTTTTACCTGTGACGAGCGATATTCCCCTTCCCACAAATGTGCTTCCAAGCACTATTTCTAATCCAAACTGTGGAGGAAGTCCCTACGGACCAGGACTCTGCAATCGAGATTACTGAGGTGGACCAAACCTCGCCGGTACTAGCTGAGGACATGGTCGAGCCCCTCCACCTTTCGTACAATGCCATGGCCGGCATCCCTGCCCGACGGTCGATTAGGTTCCGAGGTCTGGTGCACGTCACGGACATCCGCGTACTCATGGATGGCGGTAGCTCGGATAACTTCATCCACCCGGCTTTGGTTCGACGCCTGGCAGTGCCAGTTCATCATTCCCAAAGATTCAAGGTTGAGGTGGGTAATGGTGCCTTGCTACAATGCGAGGGTGAGGTTCGTGATTTACCGGTTTCCATTCAGAATCATTTGCTCCTTATATCAGCTTTCGTACTCCCCATTGCTAGTGAAGAGCTGGTTTTAGGTGACATTTGGCTTGAGACACTAGACACCCATTTGGTAAATTATAGGAAAAAATTCATTACCTTCATGGTTGGGGCTGAGATGGTTACTTTGTAGGGTGAAAAAGATGTCAACCCAGCTCAGGCACAATTCCATCAGTTGCGGCGTTTGCACATAACAGATGATATTATGGAAATGTATACACTCCAACTACAAGAACTGGTTACAGACACCCCCCCTCTTTTGGAATTACCTTCTGATTTGGCGCCCGACTTGGCTTCTATATTGCGGGATTACTCAGTTGTTTTTCAGGTTCCAAAAGGCTTGCCCCCACCGAGAGTGCATGATCACACCATTACCTTGTTACCCAGAACGACGCTGACATGGCAGAAATTGACGAGTCAAGAATTGTTATAAGATATGCGTTGCAAGTATAGTTCTTAACCAACCAGAAATCCGCTTAATAATTTAGAAG
Source organism: Arachis ipaensis (assembly GCF_000816755.2). Classification (NCBI taxonomy): domain Eukaryota; kingdom Viridiplantae; phylum Streptophyta; class Magnoliopsida; order Fabales; family Fabaceae; genus Arachis; species Arachis ipaensis. The sequence continues at coordinate 37,443,166 of NC_029787.2, read as the reverse complement.
GGTGTCACAAAAATTAAAATTAAAATACTGGGAGTATGAATCCCAGGTCGTCTCCCAACGAGTTGCAGAAAGGTGTGCTATTTTATTAATCAGATGTTTTCAAAGAGGGTTTGAGTTGAATAAGCAGGAATTTAAATTAGAGAAATTAAATAATTTAAATAAAAGCCTTGACTGGGAGTAGATTAGTTGGAAGCCCTATTCTTGTTGAAGTACTCTCTAGATTAATTGATAATTGAAGGTTGTTCTGTTTAGTTATCCCTTACTAGGTAAGGGAAAGTCAAACAAGTTGGAATGCTACTTCTGTTCACAAGTTCCAACCCACTCAATTAAAAGGGATTGGTGTCAGTGACTAGAGGGCAATCCAACAATAAACCCAATTACAATTTTTCTTTTGAGCATTCCAACTCAAGGGTTCCTTTCAATCAACTCCCCATCAAGTTAGGGAACTACTCGCTCATTGTGAATGTGGAATTCATAACATAGGGAAGGGAATTAAAGAAAGAGATGATAAATAATACTCAAAGAAATTAATTAAAAATAAAAATAATTCTTGTATTAATAAATTCTAAAATAATCCAATAGTAAATTGAGTAAATTAAAGGACATGGAAGAGTAAGAGCCAAGTAAAGAAAACGAACTAGAATGACGAAGTCTTGATGAGTTAATAACTCTTCCCAATATCCCAATACAAAAGCAGTAAAATAAAAAATCCTAAAAACTATGAATGTGTAGAGAGAAAACCTAGAGGAGGAGTAAAACTAGATCTAAAAACTAAAAATTGTGTAGAATGAATGTTGTTGTTGGTTTCTGCATGTTCTCTGGCTCTAGTCTGCTTTTCTGGGCCGAAAACTGGGTCAAAACAGGGCCCAAAATCGCCCCCAGCGAATTCTGCAGATTATGCAGATCGCACACGTCACGCGATCGCGTCATTCATGCGGCCGCGTCATTCGGCATTTTGCCCTGCCACGCGAGCGCATCGTCCACGCTTCCGCGTCACTTGTGCTATTCCAATCCGCGCGGTTGCGTGGGCCATGCGGCCGCGTCACTGCGATTTCCTCTCTTTCGTGCGGTCGCGCGAGCCATGCGGCCGCGTCACTTCTCGCTGGTCATCTTCTCAATTTCTTGTGTTTCTTCCATTTTTGCAAGCTTCCTTTCCAATCTCCAATTCATTCATGCCCTATAAAGCCAAAAACACTTAACACACAGATCACGGCATCGAATGGAATAAAGGAGAATAAAAATACATAATTAAAAGTCCCTAGGAAGCAAGTTTTCAATCATGTAATAATTTTAGGAAGGAAATATAAATGCATACTAATCATATGAATAAGTGAGTAAGGATCATGATAAAACCACATAATTAAACACATTATAGACCATAAAATAGTGGTTTATCAACCTCCCCACACTTAAACATTAGCATGTCCTCATGCTTAGTTGAAGGAGATAAAATAAATGAGTAGGAACATGTAAAACTCATGCAATGCAATGCAACCTATATATGTTAATGCAACTATATGATTCTTGTCCATTGATCAATAGTAAATAAGCTCGTCAAAATAATTACAAATCAAATTCCACTAATTCAATTCTTATACAGTAAGAACAGATAAAAATGCAAGAAGGTAGCTCATGAAAGCAGGGAACATAGAATTTTAAGCATTGAACACTCACTGATGATGTATGTATGCTCTAATCTCTCTAGTGTATAGGGCAATCACTCTATCCTTCTCTAATCATGCTCTCTAATTTTTGTTCTTCTCCTAACCAATCAAAAACATTTAATATATCAATGCAAACATCATGAGGTCTTTTCAAGGTTTTAATAGGACCAAGGTAATGGTAAGGATACATATGTGGCTAAATAAGCTTATAAACTGAATCTTTAATTAACCCAAGTTTTAACATAACCTATATATTCTATATAACTTTAGAATTCATACCTAGCTACCCAGAATTTCCCTTTCACATTCCATACTCGTGTATCAACTTTTTATTTTAATTTTATCATACATGCATTGATCTTTGAATTCTTAACTTAGCATTGGGGTAATTTTTGTCCCCTTATTTATTTATTGAATATTTTTGGTTGGTTTTTTTTTTTTTTTAATAAACATAAAAATAAACACAGCTTATCAATGCACATAGATTTTTTTAATTCTTATAGTTTCACATGAGTAGGTATCCAAATTCCCATTATATTATCATGACACATTCCCTTATTATCTTTTGTTCCTACAATTTCCCATACTTAATTAGCACACACAATTCTATCTTAAGCTAACCAAAGATTCAATTTGGGATATATAATTGTTTTTCCGCTTAAGGCTAGTAATGTGGTAAACTATAGAACAAATGGGATTTAAAGGCTCAAAGTGGCTAACAAAGGTAATTGAAAGGGTAGGTTTAATTTGGATAAGTGAGTTTAAACAAATAATGGCCTCAATCATATGCAAGCATACAAATATAATAAACATTGGACATATAGGATGAAACAAAATATAGATTACAATCATAGAGAAGTAAACACATAAGAATAAAATAATTATGGTTAAATAATGTAACCATGCATAAATGCTCAAATCTCACAGGTTGTGTATTCTTTAGCTTAAAAATCATGTTCCAAATACAACTTCAAGCAAATTTAACATAAAATTTTTAATTAAAGTTAGTGAAATTTTGTTCCGAAAATAGGGTCTTAGAGGAAAACTTATTGTCTTTTCAATCAAGTAGAACATGCATGCAACTAACCTATTACTATGCAATTTA
>NC_029787.2:37436294-37440332 GCF_000816755.2 Arachis ipaensis | reverse complement strand
TGTTCCTGCCGATCCAACCTTTCGAGTATCTGATGGAGTAGTTGGTCTGTTGTAGGTGCTTGTGGTGTTGAAGAAGGAATATCTTCAACTGGTTCAGTAGGATGGCTTGTGGCGGCTGGTGGAGGTCTGATGTATTTTCCGTTAGGGACATACTGATCATCCCGTGGAAGCATGGCTTTGGTGTCCCCAGCTCTGTAGGAGGCTCCGGGTGCTGAGACAAGATCTGAGATCAAGGCAGGAAAAGGTAAGTTGCCCGCAATTTGTACATGTCCCATGGCATTCCGGATGTGTCTTGGTAGGTTCAGAGGTTGGTCTGTAAGGATGCACCATAGTAGAACGGCCATGTCCGCAGTGAAGGAGGACTCGTGAGTGCTCGGAAAGACGTAATGGGACATGATCTGTGCCCATGCGCGAGCCTCCAAGGTAAGTGCTGAAGCCGATATTCCCTTAGGGCGGGTACGATGGTATCCGTAGATCCAACGGCTGCCAGGTAGTGCGATAACTCTGAGAACGGCGTCCCAGTCAAATTGGTACATCTGGCGCTTGAGTGCGGCTTCTTGAAAGGCGTCCAATCCTTCTGGAATGGGGAGAAGACCTAGAGCTTTTTGAATGGCCTCTTCTGTAATGGGGACTTGCTTCTGACGGACAAAGACAGACTGCAGGGTTGGCAGGTGGAAGTTGGAGTAGAACTCAACTACCCAAGAAAGATTGACCTGCCTCGGCTGTCTCTGTAGGAAACCCCATTGTCTTTGTGCAATTTGCGACTCAACAAAGGTAGCAATATGGTTTGGGAGGAGAATAAGGTATTCGTTGTTGTAACTCCTTTCTGCCAAGATGGGGAACATCTGCTCACAGTAGCGATTGGAAAATCGCGCAGTGTCCTTTGCTGGGAAGGCTTTTTCTTTATCATCAACCTTTATAATCCTCTTAGTTCTTTTTGTTGAGGGTTTAACCGCAGTTGAAGAGGGCTCTGCCACTAATGCTCTTTTTGTTCCTCTTCTTGCTGGTGGTTTGGGAGTAGCTTTCTCTTTTCCTTTCTTGGTGGCCATCCTGAAAAGGAAAAAAAGAAAGTAACATAAATTCAAAGAGATAGAGCAAGGAAGAGGGTTGTATAAGTGATAAGCGATGCACAGTAAAGAGGATGTTGTTAACACAAGGTCATGACTACATGCGAAAAGTTCATCAATAGAAATATAGCAAGTGCATTGGAGGATAATTAAATGCAAGGGGTTTATTGGCATGCAGGCAAAGGCATGAGTAGCATAGATCAAGTATTTAATTAGTTGAATGTGTTATCACTTGTAACAAACTAGCCATCACGTTTGTATTGACAATTAAATTCAATTAATACAATAGTAAAGAGAATTTGTGAAAAGCAATCATTGAATAGTAGAATAGAATAATGTAGAAAAATGCATGATGTCATATGGGCTTTTTCACAAACACATAGCATGCATGGTAAATAAGGTATAGAAAGTATTAAAGTGAACATGCAAGCAACCCTTTAAAAAAATAATATATAATTGCCAAACAATTTTACAACAATCCACAAGCATATAATGAGAAATAATGACTCAAATAAATTTCCAACACCAAGTAAAAAGGAAAAAGAAAGAAAAAGAAAATATGGATAATGAAAGTAAAAAGAAAAGAAAAGAAGATAACATATAAAAATAAGGAGAATAATAGAAAAGTAAGGGGGGAAGAAGAAAAGAAAACCTTGTTAATGGGGTGAGAGAGAGAGAGAGAGAGAGAGAGAGAGTAAAAAGTGAGAAAGAAGGAAGAAGGAAGAAGGAAGAAATAAGGAGGGAAAAGAGAAAATAAGATTTGGGGAAAAGAAGGATAAGATAATTGGCAAATCAGGGAAGCTGTACGGCGCAAGCGACGCGGTCGCGTGGGGCACGCGGTCACGCGACTTGCACTTATACTAATTTTCGCGGTCACGTCGGTCACGCGGTCGCGTGACCCGTTTTATGCTACTGGCGCGAGGGCAGCCTCGCACTTGCACAACTCTCTGTTCAAACTCTTATTGCGCCAAATGTTGGGTGACGCGATCGCGTAGGGCATGCGATCGCGTGAGTGGCCATTAGAAGGATATGATGCAGACGCGTGAGCCATGCGTCCGCTTGGGAAGAATTGTGCGTTCAACGCCAATCCAGCACCACTCTAGCACAACTTTCGGTCGTGCACCCTTTTCACGTCGAATTCCAGGGCACGCGGCCGCGTGAGTGACGCGGTCGCGTGGGAGGCCAATGTTCCCACCTGACGCGGACGCATCAGTGACGTGGTCGCGTGGGGCAATTTGTGCCACGGGCACGCCTCCATCCACGCTCTCGCGTGACTCTCTGTTCGTTTTATTATTTTCTCCAATCACTTGCGACGCGGACGCGTCAATGATGCGGTCGCGTCGCGTAATTTTTTTTTTTAAATAAAAGTATGTAAATGCAGATGCACGAAATGTACTAATAAAGAGAAGAGTTATTGAATAGGAAAACTAAGAATAAAGAAAAGAAGGATCATACCATGGTGGGTTGTCTCCCACCTAGCACTTTGCTTTAACGTCCGTAAGTTGGACGCTCCACTAGCTCAGTCTTTGGCTATGTGGGGATCTTCCAAGAGGAAGATCTCGAGCTCCTTGTTTTTCTTCATCCTCTCTCCATGGTACAGCTTTAAACGTTGTCCATTAACTTTGATAAGTTCAGAGCTTGAAGGATGACTTAGGTGAACTAAGCGGAAAGGACTCATCCCAATGGGTGTTTTGTATGCTGTTATGTATGCCCAGAGTGCATCTTGTAGCCTGATGCTCCAGTCTCTTTTATGAGGTTTGACTATCTTCTGCAAGATACGCTTTATCTCTCTATTTGACACCTCGCCTTGCCCATTAGTCTGAGGATGGTAGGCTGTTGCAACCTTATGAATTATCCCATGCTTCTTCATTAATCCTGTTAGTCTCCTGTTACAAAAATGGGTGCCTTGATCGCTCACGATTGCTCGTGGTGATCCAAAGTGACAAATAATGTGGTTTCTCACAAAAACAACAGTGTTAGCATTATCAGTGCATGTAGAAATTGCTTCCACCCATTTGAAAACGTAATCCACAGCTAACAACATATAAAGATAACCATTAGTATTTGGAAATGGACCCATGAAGTCAATGCCCCAAACATAAAAAATTTCACAGAAAAGCATAATTTGTTGAGGCATCTCATCCCTCTTGGATATATTACCAAATTTTTGGCATGGAAAACAAGATCTACAAAATTTAGCAGCGTCTCTAAAAAGAGTAGGCCACCAGAATTCACAGTCTAAGATTTTTCTAGCTGTTCTTTGAGGGCCAAAATGTCCTCCACTCTCAGATGAGTGACAGGCCTCTAAGATGGTCTGGAATTCTGATTGAGGCACACACCGTCTAATTACCTGGTCAGCGCCACATCTCCATAAATATGGATCATCCCATATATAATATTTAGACTCGCTTTTCAGCTTGTCTCTTTGATGCTTAGAAAAGTTTGGAGGAAAGGTGCGGCTAACTAGATAATTAGCTACAGGTGCATACCAAGGGACTACCTCAGATACTGCTTGCAGGTTATCAAATGGGAAATTATCAGCTATAGGAGTGGGGTCATCTGTAATGTGCTCAAGGCGACTCAAGTGGTCTGCCACTAAATTCTGGTTACCACTCCTATCCTTAATTTCCAAATCAAATTCTTGTAATAGCAGTATCCAACGTATAAGCCTTGGTTTGGACTCCTTTTTAGCTAATAGATACTTTAGAGCTGCGTGGTCTGAGTACACGACTACCTTCGTACTAAGTAAATAGGCTCAGAATTTATCCAGAGCAAAAATAATAGCAAGAAGCTCTTTCTCAGTAGTAGTGTAATTAGACTGAGTGGCATCTAAAGTTTTAGACACATAAGCAATAACAAAGGGGTCCTTACCTTCACGCTGAGCCAGTGTTGCTCCTACTGCATGGTTGGAGGCATCGCACATTATTTCAAATGGCTGGCTCCAGTCTGGTCCTCTCACAATTGGAGCTTG
>NC_029787.2:37392058-37436110 GCF_000816755.2 Arachis ipaensis | reverse complement strand
CATTTGATCAATGAATGGAAGAGGATAGTGATCCTTACAAGTGGCCTAGTTGAGGCGTCTGTAGTCAATGCAGACCCTCCAGGCGTTCTGAACTCTGGTTGCCATGAGATCTCTATGCTCATTCTTCACTGTAGTGACTCCAGACTTCTTGGGCACCACTTGTACTGGGCTTACCCATTCACTGTCTGAAATGGGGTAGATAATATCTGCCTCCAGTAGTCTGGTCACTTCCTTCTTGATAACCTCTAAGATAGTGGGGTCCAGTCTTCTCTAGGGTTGACGGACAGGTCTTGCTCCCTCTTCTAAAAATATCCTATGCTCACAGACTTGAGGGTTGATGCCCACTATGTCTGCCAAACTCCAACCAATTGCCTTCTTGTGCCTCCTCAGCACACTAAGTAACTGCTCTTTCTGTTGAGAAGTGAGTTCCCTTGCAATGATAACTGGAAACTTCTGCTCGTCTTCAAGGTAAGCATATTTGAGGTGTGGAGGTAGGGGTTTCAATTCTAGCTTCTACTTATGGTCAGGCTCTGGATTGTCTGGAGCTGGTGACAATGGTAAAGTACTATCATTGTCCTCTGAGAATGTCCCCACACTTGGACCTTGTCCTATGTACTTCTCTTCAAACTCCTCCTGGTGAACTTCAGCCATGGTTTCATCTATGATGTCACACTGGAGGATAGAATGATCCTCCAGAGGATGCTTCATAACTCCATTCAGATTGAAGATTACTACTCGGCCATCTATTTTAAAAGATTATGTTCCTGAAAAAGCATCTAATTTGAACTTCGAGGTCTTCAGGAATGGTCTTCCGAGTAGGATTGATGATGGCTTCTCTGAGTCATTTTGGGGCATTTCCAGGATATAAAAATCAATGGGAAATGTGAGCCCCTTAATGCCCACTAATACATCTTCAGCAACTCCAGCCACTGTAATAATACTTTTATCTGCTAACACAAAATGAGCTGCCGACCTTTTTAAGGGAGGGAGCCTCAAAATATCATATATAGACAAAGGCATTATACTCACACATGCTCCTAAATCACACATGCAATCCGAAAATACTAAACCACCAATAGTACAATTAACCATACATGGACCTGGGTCACTATACTTTTCAGGTAAACCTCCCATTAAAGTAGATATGGAACTACCAAAAGGAATAGTTTCTAATTCATTAATTTTGTCTTTATGTATACATAAATCTTTTAGAAACTTTGCATATTTAGATACCTGTTGAATAAATCAAAAAGAGGAACAGTTACCTCAACCTTTTTGAATATCTCTACCATTTTGGGATCAGGTTCTAGCTGCTTCCTGGGCTTCCTTGCAAGTTGTGGAAATGGAATGGGAGTGGTGTCTTCTGCAGTGTCTGCACCCTTTGGTGCTTCCTCCTGTGGTTGAACTTCTTCTTTTTTAGCCATGTCCTGTATGTCCTCTTCCTCTTCAACATCTTTTATTTCCACTACCTCTTCAGCTGAGGCGTGTTCTGGTGGGCTTGGCTCCTCCTGATTCCTCTCCTGCAGTGTGGTTCTGGACCTTAGGGTGATGGCATTAATACCACCCTTTGGATTGGGTAATGGTTGAGAGGGGATTCCACTGGAGCTCAAAGGCTGGTTATTGGAGTTATTCATTGATCCAATCTGTGAGACAAGAGCTTGCAAAGTAGAGTTCAGACCATTTAGTGTAGCATAAAGGTTATTTTTCATGGTTTGTTGTCTCCGATCAATAGATTGTAGTAAGTCGTCATTAGAAGATGAAGAAGGATAAGTAATTTGAGAGGTCTGCTGTTGGGTATTCTGTGGTCCTTGGGATTGCCTCAGGTGAGGTGCTCTGTAAGGCTGGTTCTGGTTTTGCTGCCTGTTGTTGTTATTATTCCACCTCTGATTTCCTTGATTGTCTCGGCCTCCTCTGTTGTTGTTGTCCCTCTAATTCTAGTTAGAATTGTCCTGCCATCCATGGCTGTAATTGCCACCTTGATTGTACCCTTGGTTGGGGCAGTCATAGAAGTTATGAGTGGCTGCCACGGTGTTGTCTTCCTGCTGGAGCTGTGGACATTCATCAGTATAATGGCTATAATCAGCACAGACTCTGCAAACTCTTTGTGGGACTAACTGTTGGCTTTGCTGTGGTGGAGAAGCTTGAGCTTGCTGAGCTTGTTGTTGATTCAATTGCATCTGTTTCAGCAAGTTGGTCATTTCACAGATACTCTGAGTTAGAGCAGCAGTCTCTCTGCTAGAGGATACTTCTGCAACGGCTTTTGAACAGCCTTGTTTCTGCCTGTGATTCCGAGTAGATTCAGCTAAGTCGCTGATCAATTGCCATGCCTCATCAGTGGTCTTGTACTTCTTCATAGACCCATTGCTAGCACTTTCCAATGTGGTCTTATCTTGGGGCCTCATGCCCTGTGTGACGTAACCGAGTAACACTATCTTGTCAATCATTTGGTGGGGGCATACTTCCAGAAGATTATTGAAGCGCTCCCAGTATTCATAGAGAGTCTCGGATTCGTCTTGAACAATCATGGAAATGTTTTTCCTCAGTTTATCAGTAACTTCAGCTGGAAAAATTTTTTCCAATAATTCTCTTCTAAGTGTATCCCAGTCGGATACAGTTGCTACGGGTTGAGTGTAGTACCACTCTCTTGCCTTTCCCTCAAGAGAAAACGGGAAAGCTTTCAACAAAATTGAAGTTTCATCTGCACCATCACGCCTGACAGTAGAACAGGCTGCTTGGAAATCTCTCAAGTGCTTGATAGGCTCTTGAGCAGGTAAGCCATAAAACTTGGGCATCAAATTGAGCAGTGCAGTCTTTATTTCAAAGTCTGTAGCCATCGCTGGGTGATGCACTTGAAATGGTTGCATTGTAAAATCAGGGGCTCCAGCCTCCTGGATAGTAACTCTCCTAGGTGCTGCCATGTCACCTGCACGTAAATCAACCGAATCAGTAGAACGGGGGCTGGTTTCTTCCTCAAGTGACGTTTCAGATCCGCCCTCAGAGAGGACTAACCGACGCCGAGCTTGCCTTATTCGTGAAATAGTTCTTTCAATCTCAGGATCGAATACTGGCAAGCTTGGATCAGGAAGTGAACGCGTCATCTAACGAAAGAAACAAGCAGCTCATAGTAGCAAGATAAAATAAAATGCAAATAAATAAATTTCAATCAATAACTTAGCACTCTATTGCAACTCCCCGGCAACGTCGCCAAAAATTGACGTGGCGGAAATTGACGAGTCAAGAATTGTTATAAGATATGCGTTGCAAGTATAGTTCTTAACCAACCAGAAATCCGCTTATCAATTTAGAAGGGTGTCACAAAAATTAAAATTAAAATACTGGGAGTATGAATCCCAGGTCGTCTCCCAACAAGTTGCAGAAAGGTGTGCTATTTTATTAATCAGATGTTTTCAAAAAGGGTTTGAGTTGAATAAGTAGGAATTTAAATTAGAGAAATTAAATAATTTAAATAAAAGCCTTGACTGGGAGTAGATTAGTTGGAAGCCCTATTCTTGTTGAAGTACTCTCTAGATTAATTGATAATTGAAGGTTGTTCTGTTTAGTTATCCCTTACTAGGTAAGGAAAAGTCAAACAAGTTGGAATGCTACTTCTGTTCACGAGTTCCAACCCACTCAATTAAAAGGGATTGGTGTCAGTGACTAGAAGGCAATCCAACAATAAACCCAATTATAATTTTTCTTTTGAGCATTCCAACTCAAGGGTTCCTTTCAATCAACTCCCCATCAAGTTAGGGAACTACTCGCTCATTGTGAATGTGGAATTCATAACATAGGAAAGGGAATTAAAGAAAGACATGATAAATAATAATAAAAAAATCGATTAAAAATAAAAGTAATTCTTGTATTAATAAATTCTAAAATAATCCAATAGTAAAATTGAGTAAATTAAAGGACATGAAAGAGTAAGAGCCAAGTAAAGAAAATGAACTAGAATGACGAAGTCTTGATGAGGTAATAACTCTTCTCAATATCCCAATGCAAAAGTAGTAAAATAAAAAATCCTAAGAACTATGAATGTGTAGAGAGAAAACCTAGAGGAGGAGTAAAACTAGATCTAAAAACTAAAAATTATGTAGAATGAATGTTGTTGTTGGTTTTTGCATGTTCTCTGGCTCTAGTATGCCTTACTGGGCCAAAAACTGGGTCAAAACAGGGCCCAAAATTGCCCCAAGCGAATTCTGCAGATTATGCAGATCGCGCACGTCACGCGATCGCGTCATTCATGCGGCCGCGTCATTCGGCGTTTTGCCCTGCCACGCGAGCGCATCGTCCACGCCTCCGCGTCACTTGTGCTATTCCAATCCGTGCAGTTGCGTGGGCCATGCGGCTGCGTCACTGCGATTTCCTCTCTTTCACGCGGTCGCGCAAGCCATGCGGCCGCATCACTTCTAGCTAGTCATCTCCTCAATTTCTTGTGTTCCTTCCATTTTTGCAAGCTTCCTTTCCAATCTCCAATTCATTCATGCCCTATAAAGCCTGAAACACTTAACACACAGATCACGGCATCGAATGGAATAAAGGAGAATTAAAATACATAATTAAAAGTCCCTAGGAAGCAAGTTTTCAATCATGTAATAATTTTAGGAAGGAAATATAAATGCATGCTAATCATATGAATAAGTGGGTAAAGATCATGATAAAACCACACAATTAAACACATTATAGACCATAAAATAGTGGTTTATCAACGCCTATTAAGGTCTGCCCTTATCGATATCCTCATAGCCAAAAGTCTGAGATTGAGCGGATCGTCTCTAAGATGCTAGCCGAGGGCATCATACAGCCAAGCACTATCCCCTTCTCCTCTCCCGTGCTTTTGGTGAAAAAGAAAGACGACTCATGGCGGTTTTGCACTGATTATCGGGCCCTCAATCATGCCACCGTCAAGGATTCCTTCCCTATGCCGACGGTGGACGAATTACTCGATGAATTGTTCGGTGCTCGGTTCTTCTCTAAACTCGACCTCCGCTCGGGGTACCATTAGATTCGTTTCAGACCAGAGGATTGTTTTAAGACGGCTTTCCGAACACACCAAGGTTTATACGAATGGCTCGTTATGCCATTTGGTCTGACTAATGCCCCTGCTACCTTCCAGTGTTTGATGAATTCTATCTTTTCTGAGGTCTTACGAAAGTTTGTGCTCGTCTTCTTTGATGATATCCTGGTTTATAGTGCTGATTGGCAGTCTCATCTACATCATCTAGTGTATGTCTTACGCGTGCTCAAGCACCATTCCTTATTTTCCAAACTCTCCAAATTCTCCTTCGGAAAAACACAAGTTGAGTACCTGGGCCATGTGGTTTCACTTGAGGGAGTGAGAGTGGATGACTCAAAAATTGAAACAATTCATTGTTGGCCGATTCCAACCTCAGTGAAGCAACTTCGGGCGTTTCTGGGATTGGCGAGTTACTATCGAAAGTTCATATGCAACTTTGCCACTCTGGCAGCGCCACTCACTAACTTGTTGCGCAAAGAGGGGTTTGTGTGGTCGCCATCAGTCTCGGATGCTTTTGTGACATTGAAAGAGGCTCTAACTCATGCACCAGTCCTGGCACTTCTCGACTTCTCCAAACCTTTTGTGCTTGAGACAGACGCTTCGGGTACGGGTCTTAGGGGGGATTCTCAGCCAAGCTGGACACCCCATCGCTTATTTTTCGAAGAAACTCTCCTACACGGCTCAGAAGCAATCTGTCTATGCCCGGGAAATGCAAGCAATCTTAGCGGTGGTGGCTAAGTTCCGCCACTACTTGCTCGATCACAGGTTCGTGATACAAATGGATCACAAGAACCTCAAGGAACTCCAAGCTCAGACCATTCAAATGCCAGAGCAGCAGACTTGGTTGGCCAAACTCTTGGGCTATGACTTTGAGATAGAATACAAAAAGGGCTCGGATAATCAAGGTACCGATGGGCTGTCTCGCCAATTTCTTGCTGTCACCTCACTCACTTGCGACATTCTCACGCAGCTACGGTCCGATCTTCAACACTTCAATCCCTCGGATTTATTTTTTGAGGTGGATCTTCAGTCTGACAGATTACAGCATCGGCAGGGTCTTTGGTTTTGGAAGGACCGACTGATAATCCCTTCTACTTCGTCCCTCATCCCGAAGCTTCTTTATGAGTGCCATGACTCAGCCATTGGTGGCCATGGTGGTTATCAAAAGACATTGTGCCGATTAACTCCACAATTTTTTTGGAAGGATATGGCTCGTATGGTCAAGGACTATGTGCGCCAGTGCTCTATTTTCCAATAGGCGAAATACTCCACACTACCGCTTGCCGGTCTCCTCCAACCTCTTCCAATTCCTACCGATGTTTGGCAGGATATTTCTATGGATTTTGTAACTGGGTTACCGCTAACACAAGGGTATTCGGTCCTTTTCGTGGTAGTGGACCGACTATCAAAGTTTGCCCATTTCCTGCCACTAGCAGCTGCTTTTACAACCCCCAAAGTTGCTGAAACCTTTATCAAACATGTAGTGAGTATTCATGGCATGCCACAATCTATTGTGTCGGATCGCGATAAGGTATTCACCAGCAAGTTTTGGGAGCAATGTTGTATCCGCCAAGGTATCGCGCTAGCTCGGAGCTTGGCTTACCACCCTCAGTCCGATGGCCAGACCGAGGTGCTTAACAGGTGTCTAGAGATGTACCTTCGTTGTTATACTCAAGACAATCCCAGGACTTGGTGTAAGATGCTTCCATGGGCGCAGTTCAGTTATAATACTTCCTTTCATTCGGCAATCGGCATGTCTCCCTTTAAGGCCTTGTTTGGGCAGGATCCTCCGCCTCTGCTCCGATATGCCACCACCTCCACAGACGCTCCAGCTATCCAGAACAATTGCAACAGCGCGACTCCCTGATAACAGCATTGAAATTCCACTTGGGGAGAGCTCAGGCCCGGATGAAGGCCACGGCTGATGGCAAGCGCCGTGACCTGGAATTTCAGATTGGCGACTTGGTTTATGTCAAGCTCCAACCATACCGCCAACATTCCGTGGCCTTTCACAAAAACCAGAAGCTGTCTATGCGCTACTTCGGACCTTTCCCCATGGTGCAGCGTGTGGGTAAAGTCGCATACAAGCTGGAGCTTCCTCCCACTGCCAAAATGCACCCAGTTTTCCATATTTCTCTCCTTAAGAAGTGTGTGGGTAGACCACCTTCTGTTACCCTACCGGAACCTCTAACCGTTGATGAGAACGGTTGTAAATTGCTGCCCCTCTGGGTGTTAGGCCATTGAATGATCAAAGTGGACGATACTTGGCAAGAGCAAGTGCTAATTCAATGGCAACATCTGTCGCCGGAGGAAGCGACATGGGAAGGGTATGAGGACATGCGACGACTTCATCCCTCCTTTGACCTTGAGGACAAGGTCAATGTCTGGGGCGGCGGTGTTGATACAAAGAGGAAAGAAAGGGGTGTGACAAAAGGGGTTTAAGAAGGGAAAAAAGGGCTGATGGTGTGTGTGTGTGTGTAATGTGAGTTTTCTCTTCTGGCTTGATATCTTTTCTCTCTGTGCACTCTCTCTGAAAACTCCACATTCTAATTCCAATCCCCTTTGCAGGTGAACCTGGACCACATTCATTGATTCCTTCATTCCTTCCATCTAATTCTCTCATACTTTGATTACTTGGATTCTTCCCTAATACTGCTATACTATACTTGTGCTGTTATACTACACTTGTACTGTTTCAATTCTTCATCAGAATTCTCTATAGCTTGCAATTGTTATCAATTATTTTCCGATATCAATATATATTAATTGTTATACCTATTAACAATGGTAAGATTTTTTTATTTAATATTAAAATAATATATATTGATATAAAAAAATTAATAGTAAAATATAAAAATAATTGTTAACAAAAATTTTGGTAAAATCACAATTTAATAATTAAAAAATTATTGAAGGGTATCTTAAAAAAATAATTTAATTATCAAATTTTTTTAAAAATATTTTGATAAAAATACGATTTAATCAATAAAAAATAATTTATTAAAGGATATTTTGGTAAGCAAAATTTAATGAAAAAAATTTGTTAAATGGCATTTTTGACAAAAATAATTTATTTTTCCTTGAAAAATGGATAAAGTTAATATTAGTTAACACAAAAAAATTAAAATAGATTAAAGAAGAGATTTTTTAAAAGTTATAATGGAGGGGAATGTACATTTTACAAATAGAGGGAAAGAAAATATCATTTTAGTATCTCTCAGGAGAGGAGAGTGGAATTTTCTCTAAATTTTAAACTTGCAATTGATATACACTAATTATTAGTGACATAAAAACCTATATCAAATATTATTGATATACACTAATCATTATTAACATAAAAACCTATATAAAATTTTCAGTAATTACCCAAATTAGTTTTCAAAGATTTTAAAAGTGGATATTTTAGTTCTAAAAAAAATACACAAAAATATCTCTAAGGTTTTATTCTGATAGACAAATCAGTCTTCAGTTTATTTTTCGACAGAGTAATTACCCAAATCAGTCTCCAAAAATTTTAAAAGCAGACATTTTAATCCCCTAAAAAAATTAATACACAGATCAATCTCCAATATTTTTTTCTATCAAATATAACAGTCTCCCGTCTATAAAAAAAAGTAAAATAAAATAAAATAATTATTATTATTAATTACACAATAATATTGTACCATAATTTTTTCTATTTTTTAGACAAAAATAATGATAAATTTATTCATTACATTCTCATGTATGTATTTATAATATAAAAATAAGATATTCTATTTTAAAAAGTATGTTTGTATTAAAAGAAAATGTTTTAATTTAGATTTTAAAGCATTATTATTTACCTTGGTTGTTTCCAACGAAAAGAGTGTATCATTATGTTAGTGTCTTCGTCCACATGCACAAAACTAAGCTAATAATAATAATAAAGGTTGACATATAGTAAAAGTAAAATGGACGAGAGACTGTTATGTCTGACAGAGAAAAACGTTAGGGATTGATCTGTGCATTAAATTTTTTTTTGGGACTAAAATATCCGCTTTTAAAATATTTAGAGACTGATTTTGGTAATTACTCTGTCGAAAAATAGAGTGAGGATTAATTTATCTGCTGAAGTAAAACCTTGAGGATTAATCTGTGTATTAATTTTCTTAAAGGCTAAAATGTCTGCTTTTAAAATCTTTGGGGATTAATTTGAGTAATTACTTATTTTTTTCACCTTTCTTTTTATTTTAATGGCAACTATTATTTATATGTTTACTTCGTATAATATTGTTGCACTTTAATTGATTCTTATAAATTTTAGAAACAAAAATGTTTAACAATTGAAAACAAATATTCAAAAGTTAAATAACAACAAAGTCTTGTTCCACTAGGTTTAGAGTTTTATTGTGTTTTATTGTGTATCATGTCTACAAAGAGACCGTTTACATGTAGATCTCATTTGACCACCTCATGGGTGGTCTTCTTAGGTCTTCCTCTGCCTTTAACCCCTTATCCATCTTCCATCTCATCCACTCTCCTGACTGGGTGTTCTGTTGGTCTTCTTCTCACATGTCCAAACCTACTGAAACACGATTCTACCATCTTTTCTACAATAGGTGCTACTCCAACTCTCTCTCTTATATCTTCGTTCCTTATTCTATCCAATCGCGTATGACAACTCATCCCTCTCAACATCTTCATCTCTACCACATTTAACTTATGTTCGTGCGCCTCTTTAGCCATCCAACACTCTGTATCATCCAACACTTTTTTGTCACATATAAGACTAGCTGCACTCCGCCATGTTGACCAACCTGTTTGGATCCTATGATTTACATCTTGTTCAATCTCTCCATTATCTTGTATGATGTACCCAAGATACCTAAAACTTTTAACTTTTTGTAGGATATTTTCTCCAATCTTCACATTGTATTAGGATTTTTCCTTCGGCAGCCAAACTTACGTTCCATATATTCCGTCTTGCTACGGCTTATGTGCAAACCATACACTTCTAGAGCTTCTCTCCATAAATCCAACTTCTTATTTAGGTATTCTCTTGACTCTTCCATAAGGATGATATCATTGGCAAAAAACATGCACCAT
Organism: Arachis ipaensis; assembly: GCF_000816755.2. Lineage (NCBI taxonomy): Eukaryota > Viridiplantae > Streptophyta > Magnoliopsida > Fabales > Fabaceae > Arachis > Arachis ipaensis. Next base: position 37,426,029 of record NC_029787.2, on the reverse strand, counting down.
GGCACAGGCTGTTGGATATGCTCTGTGAGTACTTCCAAGACTAATATGAAAAGGTATGGATTTAAGGATGATCCCTGATGTAATTCTATACCAATAGAAAATTTCTTTGTCATACCACCTTGAGTCTTCATACTAGTTGTAGCCCAATCATACATATTTTTAGTTGTACGAATATTTGTGATCCTTACTCTCTTTTTTTCCAAAACCTTCCATAAGACCTCCCTTGGCACCCTATCGTATACTTTTTCCAAATCAATAAATATCATATGTAGATTCCTTTTATTACTACGATACCTCTCCATCATCCTTCTTAACATGTATGTAGCTTCAGTGATGGATCTGCCTGGCATAAAACCAAATTGGTTCTCTATTACTTGTGTCTCTTGTCTTAACCTCCATTCTATCACCCTTTCCCATAACTTCATGTTATGGCTCATGAGCTTGATCCCTCTATAGTTTTCGCAACTCTATATATCCCCTTTATTCTTGTAGATAAATACCAATGTGCTCTTTCCCCACTCATCTGGCATCTTCTTTGACCTTAAAATCTCATTAAAAAACTTGGTTAACTAACTGATGTCATTCTCTCCAAGGCCCTTCCAAACTTCAATCGGAATATTATCGAGTTCTACTGTCCTACCATTTTTCGTCCGCTTTAGAGCCTCTTTTACCTCGAAGTCTTGAATTCTTCGATAGTAGTTGAAATTTTGATCTTCCATCGTGCATAACCGACCAAAGCTCGGAAGAGTCTTCTATCCTTCATTAAATAACTCGTAGAAGTAACTCTTCCACCTTTCATTGATATTCTTATCTTGAGCCAAAACCTCTCTATCTTTATCCTTTATACACTTAACCTGATCCAAGTCTCTCGTTCTTCTTACACGGCTCTTTGTGATTCTATATATACCTTTCTAAAGACTGGTAGAGACCCTTATATGCTCTTGTTCTTGCTTCATTTACAGCCACTTTTGTCTCTTTCTTAGCCACCTTATATTTTTCCCAATTATCTGCATTGCGATACAAAAACCACTCTTTAAAGCACTCTCTTTTTTCCTTTATCTTTTCTTATATACTCGCATTCCACCATCAAGACTCCTTGTCTCTTGGTCCTCTCCCTCTAAATTCACCAAAATATTTTTTTTGCTATTCTTCTAATAACTTCTGCCATCTCCCTCCACATCTCCTCTGCGCTTCCATCCCCTTCCCACTTTGACTCTTCTCCTACCCGTTTTAAGAAGCTTCTTTGTTCCTCACCTTTCATCCACTATCACCTCGTCCTTAGATTCTTTGTATGATATCTTTTTCTCAACTTTTTCTCAACGGAAAAATCTATAACGAGTATCATATGTTGTGCTGTTAAACTCTCTCCCGTAATAATTTTACAATTAATACAAAATTTTCGGTTGACTCTCCTCAACAAAAAGAAGTCGATTTGAGAGTTTGTCATGCCACTCTTATAGGTTATAAGATGTTCGTCTCTCTTTTTAAAACATGTATTTGTGATGAGAAGGTCAAAGGTTGAGAAAAAGTCCAAAATAGTTTTACCTTCGGTATTGACTATCCCGAAACTATGGCCTCTGTGAATACTTTCATACCTAGTCATTTCTCTTCTAACATTGTCACTTAAATCTCCTCCTAATAAAATCTTATCTCCCGAAGGTATGTCTTGGACCAAACTCTCTAGATCCTCCCAAAATCTTATCTTGTGTTGCTCGTCCGAACCCACTTGCAGTGCATAAGGGCTAATCATATAAAAAGTACCTCCTTCCACCACAAGTTTGATAGAGATGATCCGATCATCCACCCTCTTGACATCCACTACGTCCTTCTTCTACTGCTTATCCACGATAATATCAATTCCATTCCTATTCTTCACCTTTCCTGTATACCAAAGTTTGAATCTGAAGGTATCCAACTCCCTAGCATTCGCGCCAACCTATTTTGTTTCTTGTAGGCACATGATGTTAATCTTTCTTCTTGTCATTGTATCCACCACCTCCATGAATTTTCGTGTTAGAGTGCCTATGTTTCATGTCCCAAATCTCAACCTTCTATCGCTCCAACCTTTATTTTTACTTTTACCTTTTTCTTTGTGAACTAGCTTATTTACCCTCGTCCGTTCACGAAAACGCAGGAACCCTTGCTCATTTAACACTACACCAGACACTGATGCAGTGGCTCTTACTCATTTGACACTGTACGCGATCCATACAACGCGTTGTTTTCGGACAAGGACTTAGCTTTAGCGCAATAACGTCTTTAATCCATGTCATGAAGATTCGACTAAATTTTTATGTTCGTTGTCGAAAACCTAACATAACCCTCCTCCTTTACTTAGACTTAGGACCGACTATGTACCAAAGGTGTAAAAATAATCCCATAAAATGAAAACATTAAAAATGATTTCTTAAACGCTTTTTTTTATCAAATAAGTTTAGGTTGAGATTAAAAATAACTTATATGATTAAAGACAACTTTTTTTTAATTATTAATTTGAATGTCTCCATAAACTCTTTATAGGACCTATCAATATTTGGTACTCTCTTCAATTTAAAGGATCCAATTTTTCATTTTAGATTAAATTATCTAATTCAAAGGAAACTTGTCAATTTTTCATTTTCAACAGGAAGGAAACTTGTCTATAACCAATAATGGTGTATTAATAAATATAAGAGAAAAGGACAAATAGGTCCCTGACCTTTTGGCCCGTGGACATTTTCGTCCCTGAGCATTTGAAAATACTTTTAAATCCCCGACCTTAGCAAATTTTGGACGGATGAGTCCCTCCGTGGAATTGCCTCCGCCGGACCCATTAGAGAAGTCTGATCTGGCTCCCCTGAGGATGACGTGGGACGCTTGGGTGACAGCTGGACTGCTGAATGGAAAGCTCAAATCGAAAATTGGACAACAAAGTCCCTGCACCACTAAACTACGTTGTTTTGCCACCCTACCCTTACAAAGTCTGTTACAATACCCATTACACTCACATCTCCCTTTATGAATTACAATTAACCCTAAGGAATACCAACGTTCATCATACTCTGTTTCTCCCTCCAAAAAGATCACTACCCAGAGCTGAGACGTTCACCGTGTAGAGTGGCTGTCGAAGCGGCGTCCATTGTTGTCTGAGTTGTTGGCTTCGTCACCGAAGGTAAGAACTCTGTACTGTAGTGTAGTTAATGGATTGTGAGATTAAATATCACTGCAAGTATGAAGTATGATGTGAATGGATTGAGCGTGCATATTGATAGAAGTTGTGAAAAAAGTAATCGGAATTTTCGGTTGAAGTTAAATCATAGTTAGGGCACAGAAATTTTCTCGGTTATTTTTCATTTTGGATGTTGAAGGTTCTTGCCTTTTAATATGTGAATAGAGTAATTCTTGATCATTGTTTACAGTTTTCCATTTTTCTTGTCTCAGATGGTTGATGTGTTTGTAGTGCCCGTGTTCCACCATGGAGGTAATTTTGTGAGAGAGAGTAATGGCTGTCTGGTTTACAAAAATGGGAAGGTGGAGAAGTTTCCAGAAATGGACCTAGACTTCGTTAATTTCGGAGACTTGATCACACTGTTCAAGGGCTGGGGGTACCAATCATACAAGACAGTTTATTGGTATGATCCAATAAGTCCTGATATTGAGTTTGGGTTGCATATTCTCACTGGGGATGTAGGGATTAACGAAATGTGAGAGAACAAAATGAAGAATACAGAGACTGACGAGTTTTACCTATACTTTGACCACCCGGTTGATGAACCTGAGATTGTGGAGGATGCTGGAAAGCAAAGTAAGAGTCCTGATGAGGGAGAGGTTTTGGTGGATGACCAGAGTTCGTCATCTGATGATGGGTACGAGAGCACGGAGGATGAGCCCTACAAACCTCCACCTCCCGGGTTTGAAAGTGACAGTGATGATGATGATACAAGTGCTGATGATGAGGGTAGCAAAAGCAGAGAGTAATGAAGGGAAAGAAGAAAGCTGTGTCTCCAAAGAAGACAACTGCAAACAAGACAGGTGCTAAAAGAAAGAGGAAGACGTGGAAGAAGATGAGACAAAGCAGTGGACCCAATGAGCAGCAAACCAGAAATTATGTTGGGCCTGATCCTAATGTGCAGCCCAACAGAGGCCCGCAGCCCAACAGAGGCCCACAGCCCAACATGGACCAAGATGTTAGGTTCTATGAGAGCTTGATGCAAGATGATGATGATGACCCGGTATATGACTATGAATCTGAGACTTTACATACACCTATTTCATCAGATGATGAATCTAGCAAGCATAAATTTCCTGAGTTTGATGACGATTATGAGCATGGAGAGGGGAGGTTTGAGTTAGGGACAAGGTTTGCCACCATTGACAGATTTAAGGAAGTTGTAAAAGACTCATTCATTGCTGATGGTAGGGAGCTTAGGTGGATTAAGAATGACAAAGAGAGAGTGAGGGTGGGATGCATAGATGATGAGTGTCCGTGGCTGGTTCATTTATCATACAACAAGTCTCTGCAATGCTACCAGGTTAAGACTTACAAAAATGACCATACATGTGCAAGGGACATGGGAAGTAATCTGGCTGATCAACATTGGATTAGTTTAAAGGTTGAGAAGAGAATGAATACACAGCCTCATATGAGGACAAATGAGGCTATTGACTTTCTCAGAGAAGAATACTCACTCACTGCACATCCAAAAATGGTGTACAGAGCAGTTAGAGAGGCAAGAGAGAGAATCATGGGTAATGAGAGGGAGCAGTATGGTAATGTTAGAGATTATTTGTTTGAGATATTAAGAAGCAATCCAGGGTCTAGGGCAGAGTTGTCTGTCACTCCTGTACCTCAGTCCCCCCTGTTTTTGAAAAGCTTTACATATGCTTAGAAGCATGCAAACAGGGGTTCAAAAGTGGGTGTAGGCCATTGATACATCTTGATGGCTATTTTTTGAAGACTTATTATGGTGGCCAACTCCTCACAACAGTGGCACAGGATGCCAATAACCAATTTTACGTGGTTGCCTATGGAGTAGCTAGGTCTGAAACTAAGGAATCCTGGAAGTGGTTCTTGACTCTTCTCGAAAGGATTTGGGGGATGTGCAGACTCATGGTTGGAACTTCATGTCCGACCAACAAAAGGTAAACTTCATAATTGCTTAGTGTTAATGAATACTATGTTATTTCCTAATACATCTATCCACCTGCTGGTTTAGTTAGTATGAATGAGTGCTGTGTTAGTTAATATGACTGTATGAATGCGTGCTTTAGGGTGTATGAATGAGTGTTGTGTTAGTTAATATGACTTAGTGAATGAGTGCTTCAGTTAGTATGAATGAGTGCTTTAGTTAGCATGAGTGAGTTCTGTGTTATTTAATAGCACTTAGTGTATGAGTGCCTTAGTTAGCATGAATGTATGCTTTGGATTAGAATGAATTTGTGCTGTCTTAGTTAATAAGAATGAGTGCTGTTTTAGTTAATATGAGTGCATTACTGCTTTGTTACTATGAATGCACTACTGCTGTGTTACTATGAATGCACTACTGCTGTGTTACTATGAATGCACCACTGCTGTTTAAGGTTATTTTGTTGTTGAATACTAGTTTGATTACAGAAAGATGGTATGATGACTAGGGGTGTGCAAAAAAACTGGTTTAACTGAACTGAACTGAAACTGAATTGAAACTGTTTTAAATAAACCAGTTTTTTTAAATAAAAAACTGAACTGAAACCATAGTTTTTTATAAAAACCAGTTTATTAAAAACCAGTTTTTATGGTTCAGTTTAGTTTTAAACCAAATTAAAACTGGTTTATTTACATCAGTAACTTCAATTCAATCTTCCAAAATTGAAAATGTGAAAACTGAAAACGCAAAAACCCTAATCGCGTTTCAACATCCTCTCTCGTCTCTCCCCTTCTGCCGCCGCAACCAACCCACCGCTGCCACCGTCAGAGCCGCCGTCGTCGAACTATTCGCCGCCGTCGAACTATTCGCCGCCGTCGAACTATTCGCCGCCGTCGCTCACTGTCGTTCACCGTCGTCTAACACAGTATCGTCTCTCCCTTGCTGGTTGCTGCCGTCGCTACCATTCCTCTCTCATCTCTCCCTTGCTGCCGCCGCTACCAACCCACCACCGCCATCATCACCGTCGCTACCAACCCCTGCTGCTGCCATCTAACACAGTAGGTAATCTCTTTTCTCTTATGTTTTACTATGATTGGAAGCAGGGGAGACAATACTTTTTTACATAATCAATTAGTAAGCCATTTTTACAGTTACCCATTTCTCTTTTCTGATTCGGAAGCTTTGAATTGTTGATGTTTACTTGTTTTAGCCTGCTAGATCCAAAACCTGAAATTTGGTTGGTATGGTTTATGTACTTTTTGTGATTTGCTGTGCTGAATTGTGTTTTTGTTAGTGTGAGTTGAATGGATTTGGTGTTTTTTACATTAAGGATGTTAGAGAAAGTTTTGGATTGTTGAAGAAATTAAATCTCTGGTCAACCCGTTTGATCAGATGTTGATGGGAATGCTGTTTGAACTAGCTTGGTTGTGTAAAAGATTTCTCAATCTCTCCTTCCCTCCCTCTCTGTTTCTCTGGTTTTTCATGGTTTACCTTTTTTGAAGTAGAAAGTTTTCCATTATTGATGTGCTTTTTGCTTCAGTTAAAATGCTAAAAATTCACAGTTTTGGAATTTCCTTTCCCTTTACATAAACTTAAATACAATTTCCACTGTGCACATACAAATATTGGAGTTATTATGTGTTGGGGATCAGATCCATAACCACTCTATTTATACCAGTCGAACATTGCAAATTGCGATTGTCTGGGATCAGATATTGCCACTTTACTTCCAAAATCGAACTCTCTTCGGTGAGTTTTCGCACGTTTTCAGTCCTCAAATTAGGTTTTCGAATTTTTCAGATTAGGTAATCTCTACAAGGAGGGTGAACCTGAGCCTTATATCGGGAAGCTTATTAAGATATGGGAAACTGCTGATAAGGCAAAGAAAGTGAAGGTTCTGTGGTATTTCCGTCCGGGTGAGATTCGGAACTTTCTCGAAGGATGCGAGGTTCGCTGGAATGAGCTGTTCTTGGCGTGTGGTGATGAAGTAGGGCTTGCAAATCTAAATCCACTGGTAATTGGAACTTCCCTATTTTGGTATTTTCTGTTTTTATTATTAATTGTTGTGTGCGAGGTTTTGCAATGCTTTCTTGAGAAATTTGCAGAGCCTGATGGGTGGGAATTGAGGTGGCTAGTATATAAGATTGAAGTGATGACTTAGTTTCTTTTGTTTGTGCTTCTATATTATCATTGTTGGAGTTGTGGTTGGCATTGGATTTTATGATAGTACTGTACTTGAATGTTTTCCCCCAATACTCTCTAATCTACTTTTTCATTATTATTATTTTTTTTTTGTTTTTGAGCTCTTCCGCTTGGGGAGGAGGGGATGGTTGGTGGTGGCAGGTGTATTATGGCCAAACCAAACCTTCTTCGCTTTGTTGTTTGTGTTTTAGTAGACTATATTTGCTAAGTGTTCTGGGGAAAAATAGACAATTATTATTGACCCTGTAACTTGTTTATCTACCACAAGAAAAAGAGAAAAAAAGGACAATTCCTTTTTAGGTGTGGACCAAGTTTGAGGATTGGTTTTTTGTCGTGTGCGTTGTTTTAAGATGCTTGCATTTAACAAAGTTGTAAGTGTTCAGATTCATATATATAATAATAACACAAACAAATAAAATTGTGCAGGGTGTGTAAGTGTTACAAATAAAAAATAAGAAAAATAATAAGAAGATAGCAACTTTTTATTATATTCTTCATCGTTTCATTAGCACATAGCAATTCCGAATAGACAAAGGTGGGTTTTCAATGGAGAACATTCTGGGTCTAATCAAACTACGCATCAAAAGAGGCACTAACCTCAAACCTTGTGATAGTGATTCCAGTGACCCTTATGTCCTTGTCACCTTGGAGGAAACGGTTAGAACTTAGAACTTATTACTTGATGACTGAATTAATACTTGATTTATTTGTTAAACTGATATGCAGGGACTGCTACCTACTTTGAAGGCAGTTATGCCAAATGCCCATCACCGGAACTGTGTGATGCACATTTGGAAAAATTTTATCAACCGGTTCAAGGATCTCTATATTCGGGAGGTGGTTTGGAACTGTGCTAAATGCACCACCATACCAGAATTTAAAGAGCAAATGGAAAAACTGAAGCGAATCAACCAGGGTGCATGGGAGTATCTATCGAAGTTTGAGCTAGCAACTTGGGTGAAGGCCTACTTCTCACATGGACCAAAAGTGGACAACCTCACAAATAACATGTGTGAGGTATTCAACTCGAAGATTGTAAACTACAGAAGCAAGCCTATTCTCACAATGTGTGAAGAAATAAGGTGCTATCTGATGCGGAGGATGGTCAAGCATAAGCAGTTGCTACAAAATATTTCTGGGAAGCTTGCACCTGTTCAGCAGAAGAGGTTGGATCGTCTTATTAGGCCCAGCAACAAGTGGGTTGCAGAGTGGACAGGTGACGAAGAACGAAAGAGATTCGAAGTGAGTCGTAAGACAACAAAGGTGGATGTGGATCTCATCAAGCAAACCTGCTCATGCAACAAATGGCAGGTGACTGGTTAGTTTTAATAGCATTGTTATATCTGTTCTGATTCACTTGGTTTACTGTTATGAATTTTCTGGTTCCGTTTAATTCAAGTGCATGATGTTGCTCTGTTATAGGCATGCCCTGTATCCATGCAGTGGCAGCAATAAGGAAAAGACATGATCAACCAGAAGAATATGTGCACCCATGGTTATGCATGGAGTCAATCCATAAAACATACGCATATTCTATTCAACCGGTGCCTAGTCAGGAATTTTGGACACGGAGTGAGTATTTGAGACCAGATCCTCCCATCATAAAGAGACCAATTGGTAGACCAAAGGTGCACAACAGACAAAAGGATCCGGCTGAACCTATGATGCAGCAAGGTGCCAAGCTTAAGAGATCCTTTAAGGTAACTTGTAGTAAATGTGGGTCAGAAGGACATAATTACAAGACATGCAAGGGTGCCCCATCTAACCCCAACTGGAAACCTAAGACCAAGAAGTCGAAGAAAGGTGGGACAAGTCAGTCATTAGTTGTTCTTCTACTATCACAGTCAGCACCACAGGATGATGTTAATATTGTATTTATTCTTAGTAATCTGCTATATTGGTGTATCTCTATGTTTAGTTAGATATTTCAGGATTCATATAGTAATGAGTAACAATGGTCAACCTAAACTTACAGGATGCCCCTAACACCCAAAGTGTTCCAACTAGCGAGGCAGCTACTAGCCATGCTGCATCTACCCAGGCTGCATCTATCCAGGTTCCAGATGTAAGTATAATATGTAATTGTGTTATGTTAACCCTTTAAACTGTTATTTTACCTAAGTCTCATGAATACTAGCTTATGTATCACAACCAGGTTCCAACTCCCGTGGCAGACCAACCCCAGCCAGGTCGTGTAACTAGACGTACACCATTTAGGCCTCTACTCCAAGTTCCATCCATAGCTCGCGAAACATTTCAACCAAAAACTTCAAAGATCAGACCCAAACAGAAGATATTCAGGCCGCCTGCCCCACTTTACGCCACGTCACTCCCACCTCTAAGTCAGCCTACACTCCCACAGCCTCAACCATCTCAAGTCAGGCCAAGACCGAGTACAGTAGCTTCCAAGGAGACAATGGCAGCAGCAAGCACAGCAACAACAAGACTGTTCAAGTTCATTCCTAATCCACCATCCATCAATCCAAAGACATGAAGAAAAATGACATCTTGGGCAGCGCACTATGCCTTGTAATAGCATTTAGGAAAGTTGAATGTGATTACAATGTTTTTTTTGGGAGAATTAGTGTCTTTTTGAAGAAGCTCTTAGGCTTTTATAAACTATTGCAATCTTGTTAGGTGTTTGAGGCTTACTTTTGTGATGTTAAGCTTCATAATACTATAAACTTGAGCAAATTTGTTCTCTTTGGGCAGCTTTTAGAAAATGTGCCTGTCGCAAAGATGTTTACCAAACTATCAATATATGTTATGTGGTTAAGTATACAACTTTGATGCCTACTTTACTCAATCATTCAAGGCTTCTTCACATATTGATAACATAATTTCAACACCCAATTGATATCATAGCTTTAACTTTATTTAGATAGATAATAGGATAGAAAAATTCCCTAAAGACCATGTTTCAATACACAAAAAAAACTAGGAACAAGACATTTTCCAACTCTAATTTCTAAAATTCATTGCTCAGTGACTACATATATAAAATGCAGCCACAACAGCACATACAACAATAACAACACAACAAGCTATTGGGGTTTTTTTCTTCTCCAGCATAGTAACCTTCTCCTCCATAATAGCAATCCTATGATGAAATCCCTCATCCTCTTCAACAACTTCTGGCTCTTTCTCAACCAGATGTCTTTTTTCGAGGACGCAACCACTGTGACCAATTCTAGCAAGATGCTCATCAACCCAAAGAAAAAACTTGCAGTGCGGTTGGTTACCCTGTCAAATTTCCAAAAATAAGGCACCATGTAAAACCATTCCAACAGAACAAAGTTCACAGGTTACTTATCTTACCTTATAGAATGGGCAACCCAGGAAGACTCTGTTTGGGTTCCTAATCGTCCTCGACATATACATAATCGCATAAACTCCACAGAAGCATCTCCGGGCGACATCGTCCTTGAGGTCTCCGTCGTAAAGAACATAAGGGTCTGAGCTTGAAGCAGAATCTTCCTCTCTTACTCCCCTGTGGCTTCTTCTCGACGTTGTTGGTGCTCCATTATCAGCCATGGTTCATGAACGTTGAGCTCCTCACCACTGGCCTCGAGCAAGAAGGGCAATCAATTTAAGAATTAGGGTAGGGTGGCAAAACGACGTAGTTTAGTGGTGCAAGGACTTCGTTGTCCAATTTTCGATTTGAGCTTTCCACTCAGCAGTCCAGCTGTCACCCAGGCGTCCCACGTCATCCTCAGGGGAGCCAGATCAGACTTCTCCGATGGGTCCGGCGGAGGCAATTCCACGGAGGGACTCATCCGTCCAAAATTTGCTAAGGTTGGGGATTTAAAAGTATTTTCAAATGCTCAGGGACGAAAATGTCCACGAGCCAAAAGGTCAGGGACCTATTTGTCATTTTCTCTAAATATAAGGTTAAAATTACTCTAACAGTCTGTAATTCTTTTAAATTTATAAAATGTAATTGAGTCTTTATATTTTAAAAAAATTATAAGATCTAATAAAGTAATTTAACCAAGATATAAAATTACCCTATAAAACAAGGTGTTTGGTTTGGTACGATAATAAATTCATATGTATCGATACGTTTAAAATATGGATAAATAATAACAAGTCATATGGAATTTATTTTTCACATCAACATCTAATTTTTTTAAAAAAATATATATTATATCACTACTTTTACTAAAACACCATTTTAATTAAATAAAAATAAAAATTATTTTTTTATTTAATTTTACAAAAGTCTTAAACATCTTTATTTTATTCGATTAGACAAAAATACCTTTTTAAATCAATCAGATTTTAAAATTCAACTATTTCTAATTTTATATTTTCAAATAATTTAAACAACAAAAAAATATATATATATGAGAAACAAAAAAAATCAAAAATTGTTCTTTGATCTGGGTTTCAGAAACCTATTCATCTTCTCAAGTTTTCTCGTGTTCTTCTCTCCTCTTGGTATCTCTCTCTCTCCCCCCTGGAGCTCGGTCTCTCTCATCTCTCTCACTATGGCGTTGATAAACCACTATTTCATGGTTTATCTTGTGCTCAATTGAGTGATTTTTATTAACTCTTTACCCACTTATTCATACTATTTGCATGGTTTTATATTTCCTTCCTAATTATGTGCTATGATTGATTACATGTTTCTTTGGCCTTATATTTGCTTATTATTAATCCTCTCTTATTACCATTAGATGCCTTGATATGTGTGTTAAGTGATTTCAGAGATTACAGGGCAGGAATGGCTCAGAGGATAGAAAGGAAGCATGCAAAAGTAGAAGGAATACAAGAAGTTGGAGAAATTGCTAAGCTGTCCAGCCTGACCTCTTCGCACTCAAACGGCTATAACTTTAGCTACAGAGGTCCAAACGACGCGGTTCCAGTTGCGTTAGAAAGCTAACGTCCGGGGCTTCGATTTGATATATAATATGCTATAGTTACCCTGATGATAGGCGACGCGACCGCGTGATCCATGCGGCCGCGTTGCAATGGCAGAAATCAGCGTGTTTGAATTCTTCTCCAGCGATTTCCGGGCTGTTTTCGACCCATTTCGTGGCCCAGAAAACACAGATTAAAGGCTATAAAGTGGGGATTGCATCCATTCATAAGCAGGCTCTCACATTCACAATTTTAGCAGTAGATGTAGTTTTCAAGAGAGAGAGGTTCTCTCCTCTCTCTTAAGATTAGGATTTAGGACTTCTCTTAGTTTTAGGAGTGACTTTCAATCCCAGGTTCTTTATTTTTATTTATTTTTCCAATTGGCTTATGAACTTTTCCATGTTAGATTTTACTACTTTGAATATATTTTATTTGAGGTATTCCAGATATTTATGATTTTAATTTAGCTTTCTACATTCTTGGCTTTGGTTAAGGTAATTGGCGACGCTTGAGTTGTCAAATAAAACAGTGGTTGAAATTGGCAGATTCTGATTGAACTAGGATTGCTCTAAAGCTAGTCTCTCCACAGGAGTTGACTAGGACTTGAGAATCAAGCCAATCAGCCCACTTAACTTTCCTTTGTTTAGTAAAGGCTGACCAAGTGGGATTAAAATCCAATTCTCATCACAATTGATAAGGATAGGACTTCCAGTTCTTATACTTTGCCAATAGTTTATTTTATAATTATTTATTTATCTTATTCTTCTTATGCAACATACTACTTCCTTACTTTCTAAAACCCCTAATTTACAAGACTCATAACCAATAATAAGAACATACCTCCCTGCAATTCCTTGAGAAGACGACCCGAGGTTTAAATACTCGGTTATCAATTTAAAAGGAGTTTGTTACTTGTGACAACCAAAACGTTTGTATGAAAGGACTTTTGAAGGTTTAGAAACTATACTTGCAACGAGGATTTATCCGCAAATTTCTAGACCACGCAAAAGTTTTCTCATCAAAATGGCGCCGTTGCCAGGGAATTGCAAACGTGTGCCTTATTATTGGTTATTGTAAATATTTGCTTTTTGATTTGTTTTTATTTTTATTTTTATTAAATTAAGAGGTTATTGATTTTTATTTTTTATTTTAAAATTTTTATCTTGTCTTATCTTATTTCAAAAGTCAAATTTCAAAATTCAAATTTAAAAATTTTTTAAAAATTCAAATTTAAAAAAAAATTTCAAATTTCTAATTTCAAAAAAAAAATTCAAATTTCAAAAATTTAAAATTCAAATTTCAAAATTTAATTTTCAAATTCAAAATTTAAATAATCTTTTAATTTCAATTTATTTTTATTTTTCTTAATTTTTATTTTCTACTATGAACTCTCACCCCTTTGGCTATGAGTCTGGTTACAATAATATTGCAGGAAGAAGAAATTACAATGAGAACAGGCATCAAGGTTGGAACAATCAAAGATGGGAGGAGCCACAAGGATTTGATCAACCCTCATGGCAACAGCCACCTCCAATGGACTATCAACAACCACCACCATATGCCTATGAACCCTTTCCTCAACACAACTTTGAACTACCACACTCACAAGCCAACTACCACCATTCACCTCCATATGACCCTAACCCTCAACCACTATACCAACCACCTTATGAACCAAATGAACCATAAATAGATCCACCCCAAACCTCCATGGAGAGAGCACTTACCGATCTAAACTCTACTATACGAGCTCTCGCCGCCCAAATCAGACCACCAAATACCTTTAACAATCAACCCTCAAGCTCTAGTGCACTTCCTTTTCAATCACAGAGCATTATGATCCTACCTATGATAACCGAGTGCATCAAGAGACAAAGGATCGTTTCAAGGAGACAGTGGATCGATTTCAGGCAACCACTCAACAACTGGAGCAAGCATTAATTCAATGGGCTTCTAGACGCTTAAATACACAAGGATCAGCCACAGCCCCATGTGGACAGTCTAGTGAAGAGCGTAGCATAAAGGAGATACCAGAAACCACAGTGGACAAGACAGAGAATAAATTCGTACTAACAATTTCATTAAAAATACCTCCCCCTAAGTTGCCATCATCCTTCACAACATTCAAGTGGGTAAAATTCATATCCCTTAGCTTTCTAATTCCACTTGAATATGGGCTACTGGAGATGGATGGTCAACTTAGAGCTCTTTGTGGCATTAAGAGTAAGAGGAAGATGGCTAGTGGTAAGCATTGTCCTGCAAGGTTCATCATGGTTGGAAGCTTTAAGTTTAAACGTAAAGGTTGGTATAGAGCTCAACTGAATGGGTCTAGGAAGTTGTTTGGCCGCCTACGTGAGAATTCAGACTGCTTGCTACCCGGAGGGAACAATATTGCTCAACCAAAAGACGGGTGCAAAGGCAAGGTCTGGGACCCCGGAATCCATTCTATCAATCACCACTCTTGGGGCCTGGTCACTTGCTTTAACTTACTTGAAGGCTTTCTGCGCCTAGTTTGGGACCCCGGAGGTTACTGGAGATACAAATATTGGTGGAGATTCCTGGATGAATACAAGCATAAGCCACCATAACAGGGAGCTCACCAAATGTCCAACTTAAGGACTATAACTAAAAGTGCTAGGTGGGAGACAACCTACCATGGTATGATCGTCCTTTTTCATTTCTATTTAGTTTTATTTGTTTTTGAAATTTTATTTTATTTTATTATATTGAACCTGGAGTTTTGCATCACATTCATATTAACACTACATTCTGCATCTTTTCAGATTAAAAAAAAAAAAGCGAGCACGCGACGCGACCGCATCAGCGACGCGTCCGCGTCACAAGGAGAGAAGAAAAAATAAAAACGAACAGAGAGTCACGCTGGAGCAAGGCTGGAGGTGTGCCAGTGGCACAATTCGTCCCACGCGACCGCGTAACTAACGCGTCCGCATCGCAGGGAAATAATGGCCTCCCACGCGACCGCGTTCCCCACGCGGCCGCGTGACCTGGATTTCGACGTCAAAGGGTGCACAACCGAAAGTTGAGCTGGAGTTGGGCTGGACCCGTGCTAGTAGCACAAGCCCTGCCACGCGAACGCGTCACCCACGCGTCCGCGTCATATTAGAAATAAGGCCACCCGCGCGATCGCGTCGACCACGCGACCGCGTCACCCTGGATTTTGGCAATACCAAGTTTCGAACAGAGAGTTGTGCGACCGCGAGGCTGCACTCGCGCCACCAACACAAACCGAGTCACGCGATCGCATGCCCCACGCGTTCGCGTCATCTAACCTTATTTGCGCACCACGCGACCGCGTCACCCACGCAACCGCGTCGCCAGCATCGCACAACCTATCCATATTAGTGCCAATTTTCTTATCTTTTCTTCTCCGAATCCTTATTCTCTTATCTTTTGTTATTTATTTCTTCTTCCTTTCTTATTTTCTCTCACTCCCATTCTATTTTATTTAATTTATTTGCATACTCTCATTCATTGCATATTTTATTTTTCTAAAATTATTATTGGTGTTCAAATATTCTTATTCAACTGTTACATCTTTTCTGGTATTTTCTTGATGCTTAGTGACTTGTTTAATTCTGATTGAGTAATATTATTTAAATCAATGCTAATCTTTTATATTTGTATTACTTTTACATTGATATGAATTTATATTATCTCTCCTTACCCACACTCTCTCCCTCATTGTTGCAATATTTTGCACCACTAGTATGCCATGTGCTTCTATTATTTTCTCACTTACATGTTGTAGCTACCATGTAATTGAGACCCTCACTTTTGGCATTAACCAACCCATGTTTTATTTGTTTTCTATCTTTGCTTTGGGTTACTTTCCTTCCCTTTTTCTTTCAGGATGGCCACCAGGAAGAGAACCGGAAGACGTTCACATGGGAGAGACAAACAAGTTCCTACGCACATTCCTTGATGAGAAAAGCATCAGTTGAAACAACCCATCCACCTGCAAAACTCAGCATGCACCGAGGACGGTGCAATCTTTAAGTGTGGGGAGGTCGATACCGATCTCCATGGGTTAGTACTTTCTTGTCTCAAACACCAATGTTTAAATTTTCTTTGTAGATTAGTTGTTGTATTTGCATATTTGTTTGATTTTTGCATATTTTACCACTTGGTTAAAGTAATATTTTCTTTTTCAAGAAACCTTTTAAAGTATTTCACTAATTTGAATAAAATTTAATGTTACACTTGTTTGAAGAAATATTATATTGGAACATGATTTAGAACTCGAACACACAAAACCTGTGAGATTTTTGAGCCTAATTGATTGGTTGCATTTTATCAACCAATACTTTATTTTTGGTGTGTGTTTTTCTCTCTAAAATTGTGATTTTTGTCTTGCTTGATTCTATATTTCCATTATTTAATGTATGCATGCACTTATATGATTGAGGCCTTTGTTTCACTGAGCTTACATACCCATATGGCCTTAACCCTTCATTATCCCTTGCAAACCACTTTGAGCCTATTATACCCCTTTGTTCTTTACTTTAGTACATCATTAACTCTAAGCGGAAAACAATAATGTCCTTAATTTGAATCCTTAGTTAGCTTAGACTAGTGAGAGTGCTCATAAATTAAGTGTGGGGAAGCGAATTTGGAAACAATTGGTTTGAGAATTGAGTATGTTAGAATTTTCTGAAAATGTGAAAAAAATGTTTAGGACATGATTCATGCATCCAATAATTTAATCATATGCATTGAGAAAAATAAAAGAAAAAGAAAAATTATGTATTAAAAAAAAAAGAGAAAAGAGGAAAAAGAGCAAATAAGAAAAAGGGGACAAAATGTCCCAAAGTAAATGTTGAAAACAATGCATATGAGTTGTACTTGAAATTAGAATGCATGAATATGTGGAAAACATGGTTAATGGATGGTTAGATGTTGTATTATGATTACATGGATTGTTTAAGTTAGGTGGGAAAAGTTTAAGTTAATTAAGGATTCAGATTTTAGTCCACTTGGCCAAATACAATCCTACCTTGACCCTGACCCCATTACAACCCTTAAAAGACCTCTTGATATGTGTATCTGTGCATTAAATTTATGTTGATTATTAGATGAAGAGCAAGCCTTAGAAAGCAAGGTTAGTAGAGAATTGAGAGAATCGAACCTAAAAACACTTGAGTGATTAGAGTGTATACACTACCAGTGGGGGTTCGATGCTCAATTCCTTGTTCCCTGCTTTCATGAGCTATTTTCTTCTTGCAAGTCTATTTGTACTTCATTTTCATGATTTGAATTAGTGAAATCCAGTTCATATTTCCTCTTGAAGGATTTGTTTACCTTTAACTAAGTAGTTGGAAACATTCTGCATGTAGTTACATTCATAGGTTGCATTTCATACATTCTTCATCCTTTATAGCTTCTCTTGAGCTTAGTATGAGGACATGCTAGTGTTTAAGTGTGGGGAGGTTGATAAACCACTATTTCATGGTTTATCTTGTGCTCAATTGAGTGGTTTTTATTAACTCTTTACCCACTTATTCATACTATTTGCATGGTTTTATATTTTCTTCCTAATTATGTGCTATGATTGATTACATGTTTCTTTGGCCTTATATTTGCTTATTATTAATCCTCTCTTATTACCATTAGATGCCTTGATATGTGTGTTAAGTGATTTCAGAGATTACAGGGCAGGAATGGCTTAGAGGATAGAAAGGAAGCATGCAAAAGTGGAAGGAATACAAGAAGTTGGAGAAATTGCTAAGTTGTCCAGCCTGACCTCTTCGCACTCAAACGGCTATAACTTTAGCTACAGAGGTCCAAACGACGCGGTTCCAGTTGTGTTGGAAAGCTAACGTCCGGGGCTTCGATTTGATATATAATATGCTATAGTTCCCCTGATGATAGGCGATGCGACCGCGTGATCCATGCGGCCGCGTTGCAGTGGCGGAAATCAGCGTGTTTGAATTCTTCTCCAGTGATTTTCGGGCTGTTTTCGACCCATTTCGCAGCCCAGAAAACACAGATTAAAGGGTATAAAGTGGGGGATTGCATCCATTCATAAGCAGGCTCTCACATTCACAATTTTAGCAGTAGATGTAGTTTTCAAAAGAGAGAGGTTCTCTCCTCTCTCTTAGGATTAGGATTTAGGACTTCTTTTAGTTTTAGGAGTGACTCTCAATCCCAGATTTTTTATTTTTATTTATTTTTTCAATGGCTTATGAACTTTGCCATGTTAGATTTTACTACTTTGAATGTATTTTATTTGAGGTATTCCAGATATTTATGATTTTAATTTAGCTTTCTACATTCTTGGCTTTGGTTAAGGTAATTGGCGATGCTTGAGTTGTCAAATAAAACAGAGGTTGAAATTGGCAGATTCTGATTGAACTAGGATTGCTCTAAAGCTAGTCTCTCTACAGGAGTTGACTAGGACTTGAGAATCAAGCCAATCAGCCCACTTAACTTTCCTTTGTTTAGTAAAGGCTGACCAAGTGGGATTAAAATCCAATTCTCATCACAATTGATAAGGATAGGACTTCCAGTTCTTATACTTTGCCAAGAGTTTATTTTATAGATATTTATTTATCTTATTCTTCTTATGCAACATACTGCTTCCTTACTTTCTAAAACCCCCAATTTACAAGACTCATAACCAATAATAAGAACATACCTCCCTACAATTCCTTGAAAAGACGACCCGAGGTTTAAATACTCGGTTATCAATTTAAAAGGGGTTTGTTACTTGTGACAACCAAAACATTTGTATGAAAGGACTTTTGAAGGTTTAGAAACTACACTTGCAACGAGGATTTATCCGCAAATTTCTAGACCACGCAAAAGTTTTCTCATCAGCGTCGCACTGAAGCTCTCTCCCTCTCTCGTCTCCGGTCTCACAATCAAGGTCTCTGTCGCTCTTCGTGTCATCGGTCGTCACCATCTCGCACCAAGTCGTGCTCGCACACCATCCCTGCGCTTCATCACCATTGTCAGCCTCTCCCATCCGGTAACTCCCTCTTTGTGATTTCTGTAATTTTAATTATTAAAGTATTGTTGTGATTTTTGTAATTAATGTAACTTGGTTTAATTTCTGTGATTTTATATTAGTTGTTGTTAACTTTGACAAAATGAAAAACTTAAGCATCAATTTTATATTAGTTGTTAATTTCTGTACAATCACTTTCATGCTTAGCCCAGAGGAAAGCTCGTGGAAGATACGAGACTGCCCCTGCTTCAGCTCAAAAAGGACCCTCATCTTGTCTTATTCTTGTTGCTGAGAACAGCCACCACAGGCTTCCAAGAAGAAATTGTGGTGGCATTTAAGTTGGAAGAAGCAAAATGGTGATTGTGGAACCCAGAAATCGAAACACCCAACATTGACATTATTGCCATGCTTCTCTACTGTTTGACTTTTTATCTTTTCTTTAACCTTCACATCTCTTAGCTCCTTCAATCTTATCAATATTTTGTTTTCTTGTTGAAAACAACATTTTCCTCCATGGTGGACGGGAAGAACGAAGAGATGTCCACTTCCGAGCTATCTGGTGGGACAAGGATTCACTATATTTTCTAATCCATCTTTGTAAATAGTTTAGAGGTATAATCTGGTATTTATATATGGCATAAAGCTCTAATAGAAAATGAGATATAGGTATAAAGTAACACAAAGACCAGAATATGGATATTTCTAAGTTTTATGGCACCATATGACAAATGAGTATGAAATTAACTTAAAACACATTCTAAAAGCATTAGTTGTCTCTGTGTGACCACAAGGTCACGGGTGCACTGAGCTGTCCTTTTTATTTTATTTTATCAAATTGCACCTGTAGACTTGATGGGATACCCCTGGAAATTTGATGTTCTCTCACAACATATCTCTGATTTGAAGGATTCTAATATTTCAATATTGTGCTTGGTTGTTCTTGAATTTATAATTTGATGCACAGGGACTTGGAAAGGATGGGAGTGGAATGGTAGAGCCAGTACAGGCACAAGCCATGGAGAATAGAGCAGGACTTGGAAGTCAGCAGAAGAAGTTAGATTCTAGCCTTGAGGTGCAGGCAGGGGACAGTTATAAGATGCTTATTCATAAAAAGGCATTTGCCAGGTTCCGGGAAATGAATGACAGTTAAAGGTTTGAAGTTGAACCCTCCAAAATTTAATATTTAAGCCTTGAGAAATGAGAAACATATAATATTAAAATCTGTAGGTTTTTTTTTAAAATGTTTTCCTAGTGTAGTGACAGTGACATAAAATATTGTCAGTTTTAAAATCTAGTGGTTAAGTCAGCTTTCTTTTGCATTGGTTGAACTCAAAGTGTATTAGAATGTCATTTAATTTGTGTTTGCCTTGGTGAGCCAAGAAAAAACTTGTGATGGATTTGTAATTTTTTTATTGGTTTTTCTTTCTTATGTTTGGAAGTTGTGTGATACTTTGGCAAGAACAAAGTTTGTCTGCCTCGTACTCAACAAACTAAACAAATAATTTATAAAAAGGCATTATAATATGGATCCTTGTGACTCTCCCACTTGTCATTTTACCTGCAAACAAGAATCATTCTTCCCAACCTACTTGTCTGTTTTAAATCGTTGTTGTTTGTAATCAAAATCGTTGTCTGAACAATTTCAACTCCAAATTATATGATTTCTAAACCAATTTGCGGGTGATTTCAAAGGTTCTGGTTCTTGTGGATATTCATTCAGGACACCATCTAGGAACTGAGGTTAAAAAAGATAGAGAAAAGCAATGCACAATTACTAAGGGCCAAAAAAAAAAATAAAGTTCATTTATAAATCGTTCGTAACATTAAATTTTTATTTGAGAAGAACTATTGTTAAACTAGGTCTCATAAGTTTTTACATTATTAAGAGTATTTAAATATTTATTTTGTTCTATTTGTCATCAAGAAAATGGACCTTTCTCACTAGGGCAAAGTTTATAGGTTTTTTAGTTTAAATAAAATTTAATATTTTTACAAACATACGCAGATGTAGAAACTTCAAAAATGAGGCACACTCTTGGTGTTACGCATAGCATGATTGATACATCATACATATTATATAGCATTTTAATATTGGACTGGAGAACAAACGATTTTTTATAGGACTCTTTTTTTTTCTTCGGATTTTATTTTTCATTTTGATATTGCATAAGAAGGCCTCTAACTAAAGATTAAGATTGTGATTTCGCCCATTTGAAGTGATAGTTTCCTCATTAAACTGAAAACCCAGAATACAGGAGCATTTCCATCTAAGCATAGCTAAAATTTTACCATCTATTTACCATGAAAATGCTATTCAAGATAGAATATTACAAAAACTGATCTGATGAGCTGCTCCTGTTTAACAGAAAAGCCTTCTTTTCTGCAATAATGATTGTTAATCAGTCAACACCAATAAAAAATAATAATTGCAAGAAGTGATTTATCTATATTCCTATTAAATTTACTTACATCCTCCTCCTAACTACTGAAAGAAAGAACATTTCAAAACATAGAATATATCTATATGAATAAATGAAGGCTTCACTTTATACCCAAACTACTTGTTAAGAATTAATAAATAATTGACTCATTTTGTTTAGCGAGAAAATATCAACGATTATGGAAAATAGGAACTGTTTTCAACAAAAATCAGAGATACATGAAAATATGAAATAACCAAAGTTAAATTTTAGAAGTAACATCAATAGTGAAACTACTATAATTTCCATTCCAACATTAGCCTTCAATATCTATTAGAGTGAGACCCGCGCGATACGCAGAGAGGCAAATTAATTATACTTTATAATGTTTTCTAGTAAATATTATATTCTTTAGGATTCAGGATTCATTGTGAAATCAACAGATCAGGATTTGGGAGCATAAGTGCCCATTATTTATCAGATAAAATAAAAAACAAAAATAACACAGTGCTTCGAACACACAGCTTGGGAAAGCAAACACTCAACAACATTGAACAATTTTTGTGAACCAATTCCATGGACTAGGAACCACAAATTCCAGTATTTTTGTTTCACTCTCCATGTAAGAGCCATGCCTCATTCTCGTATCCTGACAATTTGAATTGTCTCCAAGCTTCATAACCGAGTCAAATTGTCTCCAAGCTTCATAACCGAGTTCTTCACCGTAATAATAATCCTGCAGATTACTCCTGATTATTGCTTTTCCTAGTTGTCTTACTCCTCTGCTTAAGAATGCAAGGTCGAACTTCAAGTTGTTTAACTTCAAAAGCATATCCAATGTAATTATTAGCTTCTTGTTGGTGAATAAGGTTTTAAATTGTGAAATCATGTGTTGTTGAAAGATGATATAAAATAAAAAAGGCTTATTTTGTTTACCTCAAAAACATACATCAGCTACAAGCTTGAATTAATGAATTAAAGACCTTTGTTAGCATATGAAAATGAAGGACAAAAAGAAATAATATACAAACAAGATTTTGTCACCACAATTAGGGGTGGAAACAGGCAAGGTCAGGCCAGGCTTTGTTCTTAATAGGTCTGGCCTGTCATGTAGTTGATTGGCCTGAGCCTAGCCTGCAGCCTGCTATAGGCTTTTTTCAAAGTACTAAGCCTGTTATTCAGCCTAGCCTGGCCTGAAGCCTGTTAAAAGGCCTGCTAATTTTTTTTACAAAAATAAAAATATTATTTAAAAAAAATATTTTTTAATAAACATATTTATATATAAAATGTCATATTTAATATTTATTAGAATTTTTAAATTTTAAAGATTAAAAGGCCCAGACAGACCTGACAGACCAGGCCAGGCTAATTAGTGAGTCTGGGCCTGGCCTATTAACATAATAAGGCCTTTATAACAGCCTAAGCCTGTGCCTATTTTATAACAAGTCAGGCCAGGCCAGGCCAAACACAGGCCAGGCTGCAGGCCCCTGGCAGGCCGCCTGGCCTATTTCCATCCCTAACCACAATCTAAACTTTGCTTGTTCCACAGCCATTCAGCCATCTATTTTAAAGACAGATCAACATGCAACAATTTTAAAACACTATGCACAGCAATTGCACACATTGAGGGGGGAACCCTTATGATTGATGAGAATGCATATTCACAATAAAAAGATATGCTACTCAACCTCAAAGCTATGGCACATAAAACTGCAAGCTTCTATAATACAAAGGCAATTGTGTAATATATATAAAGATAAAAAAGCAAATGATGCATTGCACTCACACTAAACCCAAAACTCTTAAATATAGTAAAACATATACCCCTTTCAAAATGGGGACAAGATTATGATTTTTTTTTCCTAAAACATTAAAATGACAAAAACCTCAGGCACCTTTACCAAACTTATAAATCTATTTCAAGCACTCTAATGGGTTCATGATACTTATGTAGGACACCCTAAAATGAATTAGTTGCAACAATAAAAACATTGAAAATGTAGTCAAGAAGCACCGGTAGAACAATTACACTAGGAAAAATTGACAAAGTAAACAGACCTGAATTTCTGTTTTGTTTCTTTCCTTTCAATTTCAGGTCCATCAGCTTTCAGTTTCTTACTTATTTCAGCAGCTTGGGCTGCCGCTAACTCTGTTGCAGACTTCATGGTGGCGGCTTTATTGGCAGCTTGCTGTGCAGTCATGGTTTGTTGCATAAGCAGAGCTTGCTGGAATTGCATCTGTTGCATTGTCACAGCTTGCTGCATCATCAAAGGAAGAGATGATGAAGCAAGGGAAGATAGATAGATTGAAAATAGTATCTACATAAATACAAACATTTTTATAATAACTAACTAACTTCAGAATTCTGTTTTTAAGTTAATTTCATACTCATTTGTCATGTGGTGCCATAAAACTTAGAAATATCCATATTCTCATCTTTGTGTCACTTTATACCTATATCTCATTTTCTATTAGAGCTTTATGCCATATGTAAATACAAGGAATATACCTCTAAATTATTCACAAAGATGGATTGGAAAATATAGTGAATCCTTGCCCCACCAGATAGCTCGGAAGTGGACATCTCTTCGTTCTTCCTGTCCACCATGGAGGAAAATGCTGTTTTCAACAAGGAAACAAAATATTGATAAGATTGAAGGAGTTAAGAGATGTGAAGGTTGAAGAAAGGATAAAAAGTCAAACAGTAGAGAAGCATGGCAACAATGTCAATGTTGGGTGTTTCTGTTTCTAGGTTCCACAATCACCATTTTGCTTCTTCCAACTTAAATGCCGCCACAATTTCTTCTTGGAAGCCTGTGGTGGCTGTTCTCAGCAACAAGAACAAGATGAGGGTCCCTTTTTAGCTGAAGCAGGGGCGGTCTCGTATCTTCCACGAGCTTCCCTTTGGGCTAAGCATGGAGGTGATTGTACAGAAATTAACAACTAATATAAAATTGATGCTTAAGTTTTTTCATTTTGTCAAAGTTAACAACAACTAATATAAATTCACAGAAATCAAACCAAGTTACATTAATTACAAAAATCACAACAATGCTTTAATAATTCCGAGTTCCAAATGAGCTCCGAGAGTAAAGTTCCGAGTAATCCATACAAAGCCCCAGAAGAGGCAACAGCTGGGGTGTGCTGAAGAAAAAGAGAAGCCATCAAGGCTCCCCCAAATGCAGACATTGCATAGATTACAGCAATCCTTACTGCGAGTAATAAAATATTCATCATTCATCAGCAATTTTATCTCCAATCAACAGAATAAACAATTGACAGTAGAATCCGAACCCTAAAAGGCTAAAGAAAAGTATTGTAAAAGGAAAAATATAATTACACGGTCCAAGCTCGTGCTCTAGGTGAATTCCGATGAAGATGATACTGCAGAGATTGAGGAGGAGGTGGAAGAGCCCAGCATGAAGAAATGGAGAGGTGAAAAGACGCCAAGTTTGGTGATACTCTGTCAAGAAATTCCGCCCAAGCGCTCCCATTTCCTCTAATCTGCACCAACCAAAAATCAAAACGAGAAGTTCCGATTAATTGATAACCAGAAAAAGATTTCAGATTCAGAGAATCTTTGGAAGAAATAAAAGAACTCACTTGGACTGAGAAGGGCCTAAGAGAGGATTCTCAGAGAGAGGCTGGAAGGAGAACCTTCCGAGGGTTTTTAGGGCGCAGTCGCCGTTGCGATGAAGACGCCCACGTGGATTATCACGAACACTGACACCACCCACGTGTCACCGCCAGAGCGGCGGCGCTTCAAGGAGGGAGCCACCTTGAGGTCCTGGGGGAATGCCGCCGGGAACTTTGCCGGAGGAGAGAGCTTAACGATGTCGATGAATTGATCGGAACCTCCTTCCGCCGCCATTTCCGATTCTTCTTCTCACTGTAACCTTTCACCACCGAGATTGTGTTTTTTCCAGCGAGAAATGGAGAATGAGCTACGAGTTGGTTTGTTGGTGGGAATTTCTAGAGAGAGAAAACGCTTGATAAGTTTGTTGAGCTTGGCGGGAATTGTTTTTTTTTTCCGTTTCGGTTTCTGTTTCTGATTTCGTTTGGGGACTGATCAGTAAACAAGGGGGTGGTAGTAAGATGATGGATATTTAAATATTAATATGCGAAGGAAGTGACAAGTGGATCCGTGGCGCAATGGTAGCGCGTCTGACTCCAGATCAGAAGGTTGCGTGTTCGATTCACGTCGGGTTCAATATCCCGATCCGTAAAGCTACCGCCGGATCAACAATTTTTTTGTATTTCAACGGGCCTAGTCCCGTAATGGGCCAAAGTCATATAAATTTTTCTTTATTTATGTTATGGTTCTTGTATATTGTCCAAAATTTGTGAAATAGAATTTACCTTTGCTTATCTTTTTTGACATTTATCTTTGCCTAACCTTTCCTAAAAATTCAATTTTTCATCTAACCACTATCCATATAACTCTTTCTATTAATCATAGAGGAAGGTTTGAAAGAGGTCCATATGAGAAGATGTTATATATTAGTAGGAAAGTAACAGAGATTAAGAGGATTAATGTCAATACCCTAAATAAATTTTTCATTAGTGATTTGCTGAATGACATTGGATATACGTCTATCACTAATTTTCATTGGCTAAAACCAGATAAAGAGCTTGATAATGGAATGAAAATGTTAAGAGCTAATATGGACTTAGTTAAAATGTATGAGGCAGCTGTGAAAAATGGTAACAGGATTAAGCTATATACAGAGCACCCGATAAATATTTCTGTTATAGTTGAAGAGAACATCACTCCTATAAAGATGAGGTTAAAGACCTATGCTAAGAGGATTCCAACTCCGAAAAAGACTCCAAAAAGAAGACTTGTAGTTGTTGAGGATGATAATAATGCTAAAATAGTAGGTCATGTATAGACTGTCATGGAGGCCCATAGTAGGGGTCAGGCCCAGAATAGGGAAGAAGCCCATAAAACAAGTAAGCATGTTGAAGTTCAGTTCCAAGATGAGGGCAGTTGCAATGTGGCCCAAGAAAGATCGCAACAACCAATTCAACCAACCCAATCACCAAAGTAGGTATCCCAACCTCCCAAAACACATGTGCAACCAAATGAGCCACCATCCAATCAGCCCCAGCCTTCACAGCACCCCAATGAGCATGACCAGCAACCAAGGCATAATGCTAGTTCAACATCTCCAACACAAGTTTTTGGTACATGATCTAGTGAGAACGAAGGCCAAGCAGTTGAACAATTAACTCAGTACATTCCACAGTCATATAGGAACCCACTCTCACAATCAAACCCTGAATCAGATTCAATTCCACCATCTGATACGAATAGTTCTCCCCAAATTAAATCCAAATGAGCAGGCTGAGGTAAGGCCTAAAGTGAACAAGAGAAGATCAGCAAAGAGGTTTCTCCCCACCAGACAATCATTCATACCCAACCTTGATCCTAAGAAGCCTCCATCCTTTTATATCCCTGTTGATGAAGAGGACTACTCTATTGAAAATGTTGGATATTATTGTTATGAGTCAGAAGAACTGAGGAGTATAGCAAGTGATGAAGATGCAGATCAGCCTCTAGTTTTTCCTTAGAGCAATGTTGATGCTCCTATTAGGCAAGTCCAGTTGGAGTTAGGGATGGAGTTTGAAATACTTAATCAATTCAGAAAGGCAGTTCAGAAGTTTAACATCAACCTTGGAAGAAGCATATTCTTTCCTCGTTTTGACTCAACAAGAAGGAAAGCAATATGCTATGATAAAGGTTGTCCTTGGAAAACATACTGTGATAAGAGGTCATTTTCTTTGGGTTATCAGGTGAAGACTTTTGTTAATAAACACACATGCAGCAGAGACAATCATTGTAAATCAGCTAATGGTGAACGGGTTGTTGATGAATTGGAGGAGAGAATAAAGCGGCAACCAAGTTTGACAGTGAGGGACGCTAATCAATTCTTTAGAGCTGAGTATGACATGTTGATCAATGAGAGGAAAATCTACAGATCCATAGTCAAAGCAAAGGAGAGGATTGAGTGTTCTGAGATTGCTCAATATGCAAGACTTTGTGACTGTACAAATGAGATACTCAAGAGTCAAGACTATCTAGGGTCCACAATGAGAATCCACACGAATCCACATCCTGATTCAAACCCTCTATTTCTTTAAATTTATGTATGTTTTGACGCCTGCTAAAAGGGATTCAATTAAGGATGTAGACCATTGATAGGGTTAGATGGGACTTTTCTTAGAGGGTATTATGGGGGTCAGTTGCTTACAGCCATAGGGCAGGGCGCTAATAACCACATATACCCAATTGCCTATGCAATTGTGGAATTCGGGAACAAAAATAGTTGGAAGTGGTTTTTAGAGATACTGGAAGAGGATATTGGAGATCTCAGAGCAAACAGGTTTAACTTCATGTCATATATTCAGAAGGATTTTATCACTCCTACTTGAGTTTTATTGTCGTTTGTTGAGTTATATAATATGCATAAAATTAGCCCTTAATTTTCTGAATTTTAGTACACTAATGTGTGCATAATTGTTTTTCTTCAATATTTATTGACCTAATGTTCTGGATTGTTGGACTGCATAGTTAGTGACTTAAAATGGTGAATTTTATTATATGATTGTGTACAATCTTGGAAAGCTTAATTAATTTTTTTCTTATGCTGCTAAATTTTATTATGTACTTGTGATCTGAATTGGTTTAGTTACTTAATTATGCTGCTGAATTTTATTATCTAATTGTGTTCTGAATTGGTTAGACTACATAGTTAGTGACTTAAACTGCTGAATTTTATATGATGGTGAACAAGTTTGGTTTGGTTGCATAATTATCCACTTATGCTGCTGAATTTAGTGTTGTTGTTGTGTATAGAATTTTAGTTAGTGACTTAAGCTGCTGAATTTTAGTATCTACTTGTAGTTTGAATTGGTTTAGTTACTTAATTATGCTACTGAATTTTATTATTTAATTGTGTTCTGAATTGGTTGGACTACATAGTTAGTGTCTTAAGCTGTTGAATTTTATATGATGCTGAACAAGTTTTGTTTGGTTTTATAATTATCCACTTATGCTACTGAATTTGTGTGTTGTCATTGTGTACAGAATTTTAGTTACTGACTTAAGCTGCTGAATTTTAGAATGCCATTATGTACATAACTGATTTACTCCCATCTTCAGTGACTTTCTCTGTTAAAACTTATTATATCTAATTGATTTACAGAGTGAACAATTCAGAATTGATGTTATTTTCTTTATAAAAAGTTTGGCTTATGAATTTTTTAAATTATTTTTCTTATCTAAGACCATTAAATGACAACATACATCCTCTACTAACGAAAAGGGATTCATTTCTTTCTTTCGTAAACGAAAACACAAGGTTATGTATGAAGATAAGATGCATGCATGCCACCAAGTATATTTACCTTTATTAGAAGTACTTATCTTATCTGGCCATCATTTTCCTCCTTTGAATATTATTATCTAATTGTGTTCTGAATTGTTTTAGTTGCATAATTAGTTACTAAATATTTTGAATTTAGTTTAATAATGTGAATTGATATAAATTATTTGCATTGTATACATAATTTGTACTCGTATAATCAAAGATTAATACATGCTGCGCAAAAAATGTACAAAGGAGCCAACCACATATTTTGTGCTATGCAGAAAGAAGTGGAATGACAAGCAGATGAGAATGTGTATGTGGGCATGTGGAAAGGCAACCACCAACCAAGACTTCAATTTTGCTATGAAAAGATTGAAGAAAATCAATATCCGAACTTGGGAATACTTAGACAAACGTGCACCAAAACAGTGGAGTAGAGCCCATTTTAGTGAGTACTCTAAGATGGACAACTACACAAACAATAATTGTAAAGTGTTTAACGCAAAGATTAAGAAGTTTAGGGGAAACCGATCATCACCATGTTGGAAGAGGTTAGGTGATACGTCATGAGGATTATAGCAAGGAACAAGAAAGCATTGATAGGATATAATAGAAAGTTAACCCCAGTACAACAGATCAGATTAGAGAGGGAAAAGAGGGAGCATAATAAATGTAGGCCTATTTCGACAGGAGATGATGCTAGAAATGTTTATGAAGTGCAGTGTTTGCCCGTAAAGGTTGGTGTAGACTTAGACAAAGGAACATGCAGCTGTAGAGTGTGGCAGTTAATTGATCTCCCTTGTAGATATGTCTGTGCTGCCCTAGCTTACCATAGC
Organism: Arachis ipaensis; assembly: GCF_000816755.2. Taxonomy (NCBI): domain Eukaryota; kingdom Viridiplantae; phylum Streptophyta; class Magnoliopsida; order Fabales; family Fabaceae; genus Arachis; species Arachis ipaensis. Next base: position 37,396,263 of record NC_029787.2, on the reverse strand, counting down.
AGAAGACCTGAAGACTTTGCTCATAACTGGCTTACTATGGGTGCATACAATAAATCACATGATCCGTTGTATTGTTTTCAATCTCTATTCATTCGAAGAACAAGAAACCATTTTCATAGACAACAATGATCTCAAAATATAAATTTCCTATATTTTGATTACTAAATACAAGTTACAAGATACACAAAACATCACCCCCAAGGCCAAGATTGCAAGCAACAATCTACTCCTCTTAACTTTAGCCTTAACTTTTTTTATCTTCCTTGTCATCATCGATAAAACCTCATGATTCTCTACTCCAACTGTAATAATTATCAACCCATCTTCTTGTCTCGCATGAGAAAGCTCCATATTTCTTTTAACTAATGATTTTGCCAGACCCTCCCAACCTTCTTCGATCTCATCCACCCACACAAAATATTTGTAGTCTCTTACCTGGAACATCAACATATATACCCACCCCAGTATCAATTGAAATTCAAAAAACAAAAAAGGAGAACTTTCACAAAAAAAATAAAAGCATATCCATTACCTTCCAAAGAGGACATCGGATGAACCATCTATTTGGATTTGTCATCATGCCGGACTCCATCAACGGAACCTCCAGCCCACAGAAGCATCTCCCGTCAAGTTTTTTTTTCCTTCTTCTTCTTTGAACTCAAAGCGTTGTTGCAACTTGCATTACTTGTAGCCAAGTTAAATTTGCGCAGAGACATCTCTCGGGGTTAAAGGGTTGTCTTCTACTACAGTTCATATTTTAGGACCAACGCAAAATGCAATGTTGTCAATTTCTAGGGCAAAGGTCAAAATGGAGAAGAAAGGGATGCTAGGGTTTGAATCTTTGTATTACTTGGCTCTAAAACACTCACATGTCAAAGTAACAACACACGTAAATAGGTTTAGGAGGTTTTTGTTGCCACGTAGGTTCGGAAACTAACGGACTAATTGTGTAATCAACGTCTGGATACTCTTGGCACATGGAGGCCATCTTCTGTGGTTATAATCGTCATTTCTTTCTTATATGGGTACATTTGTTAGTGTCTGTATCTTTCATAGGTACAAATGGTAATTTATTCTAATAAACAATTAATGTTAGAAGTTGAGGTGTGTTTGGAAGTCACCAACTTGAATGGGTGTATGTGTATCTATCATCCGACATCTAAATCTAACAATCTGGCTAAATATTTATTACAATAAATTTAATTATTTATTTATTTATTTCAAATTTAATTATTTATTATAATAGATTTAATTATTTTAACAATAATTATTTAATTAAAAAATATATATTAACATATATAAATATATAATAATTAATTTAATAACTAATTTTTAATGTACAAGTATATTTTTTTATTGGCCCCACTTTATACTCTGGAATTTATAATGGTCATGAGACAGAAAAAAGAGAACAAATAAGGACTTCCACACCAGCCAGATCCCAAAGCAAGCCACTTTCATTTGGTACTTCTTCTTCATCATCATCACAATGCATCCAACCATCCATTTCTTCTTTTTCATCACCATTCATAACACCATGTCACCAGACACCATTTTTTCCTCTTCTTCTTCTCACTGGTAACTAAAGTCACTATCGTGGTTGTGCCTCTCCATGCCACAACGTCAGATCTGCTTTCGTTGCTGCCATTGAGATAGATAGAAGAAACTCACGGCGCTGATTTGCTCCCAATGCCGCCTCTGTTCTACCTCTCCATAGCCATCGTGATCTGTTCCTTACCATCACTGCCTCGATTTGCTCCGCTTTCCACCACCACATGTAACACCCTACCACACAGAGCTTTATGCTTAAGTCGTAAAAAAAGGTGGTGTGGTATTACGACCTCTAAAATAAAATATATATACGTGTAATAGTCGAAAGAATGTAGTATACTAAGAGCCTTGAAAAATAGGTAAAACAAAATCGTAAAATTAAAAGTGCAATGCTCACGATAAAGGATTACGTGCGTACGAAGAAAGCTAAGGCTCATAAACATATATATAAAAGCAAGAGTAAAGGGTCAAAAGTACAAAATATCAAGCTCCGAACTTAGCCTGCGAAGCTAAGGCTGCCCAGAGAATAATCATATATATACATATAAGGAACCATAACTCAAAATTCGTAAAAGTAACCCTAGTTCTCCATAAACCTCTATGAGGTGCAACAGTAAAGCATATATACATAGGGAGAGTCTATACATATAGACATAACAAAATAGAACAAAAGTAGAATCCCAAATAGCCCAATTCGCTGTGGAGAACTCCAGACGTCTAGCGAGGTGCATCTCGACCTGCATCTGAAAAACAATAAAACAAAAACCATAAACGGTTGGTCCTCTAAGGTTCTAACTTAAACAAATCCGAACTAAAACCCTCAATCTCTCCGCCTTTTCTCCGTTCCTCCAACTCCGATGGAATTGCACAAACAGACAAGCAGACAATGGCAAACACAGATAGAATACAAGTAATACAGATAGCAAATATAACAAATAGCATATTATAATCACTTAGGCAATCCCAATTAATGCACAAGCAAGCAATTCAAATAATATGCATATGATGCATGCCTGTCGTGTGGCTGATGATTCTTATCTATCGGTTATCAAGCTAACTCGATAAGTTCGGCTGCTAAACCATGGACTGTCCCCTGACGCACATCCCCAAGAGTCTATGCATAGTTTTTTTCTCATATATAAAATTTCTCAATGGGGGTTAACCTTTTCGGAAATTTATAAGTGTCCGGTCATCTCTTACGTCGTAGGGTCAACAGAGTATCGAGTTTCAACCTAGAACACGTGGTGGCAAGCCATGGTACTTTACCTAGGAACACTCGTATCTCAGATAACATAAGTGCATAGGCCTCATTTCATTTATATTCATTTATAATCATTTCATAATCATGACTAATGGCACTGAGGTTAATTAAAAGTAACTTTAGTTCTCTATAAACCTCTATGAGGTGCAACAGTAAAGCATATATACATAGGGAGAGTCTATACATATAGATATAACAAAATAGAACAAAAGTAGAATCCCGAATAGCCCACTTCGCTGCAGAGAACTCCAGACGCCTAGCGAGGTGCATCTCGACCTGCATCTGAAAAACAACAATTTTGTATGGGATGAGAACTGGGGGTTCTCAACATGGTAAAGGTGTCGCATACATAAGATATAAGGTCCTGGGAAAGCTAGAGGCAATCCTAAAACACCGACACTCAGATTATAAAACTTAAAGAGTTAAAACAAAAATCATAAACGGGTGGTCCTCTAAGCTTCTAACTTAACCAAATCCAAACTAAAACATTCAATCTCTCCGCCTTTCCTCCGTTCCTCCAACTCCGAAGAAATTGCATAGACAGACAAGCAAACAATGGCAAACACAAGTAGAATACAAGTAATACAGATAGCAAATATAACAAATAACATATTATAATCACTTAGGCAATCCCAATTAATGCACAAGCAAGCAATTCAAACAATATGCATATGATGCATGCTGGTCATGTGGCTGATAAGTCTCATCTGTCGGTTATCAAGCCAACCCGACAAGTCCAGCTGCTAAACCCTAGACTATCTCCCGACACGCATCCCCAAGAGTCTATGCATAGCTTTTTCTCATATATATAAAATTGCTCAATGGGGGTTAACCTTTCCAAGAATTTATAAGTGCCCAGTCACCTCTTACGTCATAGGGTCAGCAGAGTATCGAGTTTTAACTTGGAACACGTGGTGGCAAGCCACAGGACTTTACCCAGGGACACTCGTATCTCATATAACATAAGTGCATAAGCCTTATTTGATTCATATTCATTCATAATCATTCATTATAGGCATAACTTTACTTATATATCATAAATTTGCAGTTTTATACATAGTTCATCATAACCCGGAGCAAGTGGGGCAAACTACATCCTTGCATCTACCTGGGGAGCATCTATACTAATCAACTTAGAGCAAGTGGGGTGAAACCACAACCCTTGCGTCTACCCAGGATGTACGTTCTCATATCCCCAAGAGGGATAAAGGAGGGGATCCTAACCTCCCACCATCTCGTTGGGGGCGATTGTACAATACCAGGAGGAACAAAGAAGGGGATCCTCACATTCTACCATCTCTTGGGGTCGCACTTTAAAGAAAGATTGCTCAAATGTAACTTTTATTCCTTTCTTTAATCAGGCTTATAATATAAGAAGTGTAAATTTATATAT